>NC_041063.1:14954958-15257458 GCF_900634775.1 Gouania willdenowi | reverse complement strand
CATTTATTGAAAAGCCAGAGCTGTTATTCTATCATTGAATAAAGTGTAAGGAAAAAAGTCATTAAGAAAGTAAAGTATGCTATTATTACATAAGTTAACCTATACATTTCTTTTTACATAACAGACGGATAATGGTTTCATTTGGAATATCCTTTTTCTACATAAAATATTCCATTATAGACAGCAGGAAAAAAACAAATCCCACCTAAAAAAAAGAAAAAACAAGAATCAAACTAAGCGAATTAAGACGCAGGATGTGATTGAATGTGCGTTTTCTTGTTGATCTGCTTTCACTGACTGGCAATAACAGGCTCTGCATTGACTTGCTCATGGCTCTATTTATAACACGGTGTCTCGCTGTTTGAGCTTGTCTGGCTTGAAACAGAGACTCATTACTTGTGTTTGTGAAGAATGTGGGATCTGACTTTGGGTCTGAAGTCAGAGGACAGAAATCTGATTAACCTCAGCTCTCTACAGTAAAAACAACAACAAAAAACAAAGACAAATTCAAGTACCTAATTTATTTATTTATTTAAAGAAACTTCAAAATTCAAATTTAATTCACTATTCAAATTTGTATCCACCTTATTCAATAATCAAGCATTACACTCAACGTTATAAAATCTATTTTAATTTTGACATAATTCAAAATTTACAACTGTCTATATGTTACTTTTTGTTTTATAAAATGTTTTTTTTATATTTTCTAAAACTCTAAACCAACACAAAATATAGAAAGAAAACACAATAAAGGAATCATTAAAAACGGGACGTGACGTTAAACTTGTGCCAAAAGATGGTAGTCACATGAGGATTACCAGTTGAGAGTGGCATGGGCGTGTGTCTTAGATGTCGGAAGGATATACATTTTGAAACGCATCATCAGTAGTGTACCTTTTTAATCAGGGGGTGTTTTGATATTTTTAACACAAGATAACCTCATCAAAGGTGGCCAGCTACAGGGTGATCAAGCTTGAGCTTGCTTCCCATAATTGTTTCTCAAATAAGGGTACGTGTACCCCCTGTGGTATGCGATGGCACTGCAGGGGGTACTTGAGAGAGAGGAAAATGTACAAATAAAGTGTCAGTCTTGGTTTCACACCAGACGTAAGATGATCACAAATTATAAAAACTCCAGAAATAAATCTATTCAGGAGCCACTAAATCAGCATTTTTCAACCTTGGGGTCGCCTGGAGTTTAAATGGGGTCACCTGAAATTTCTGAAAAATGTAAATACATTTTGTGCATTTTTAATTATTATTCTTTTTTCAAAGTAAAACACACAATTTAAAAACAAATGTATTTCTATACTTTTACTTTGTGGATTATAAATCTAGTTCAACTAAAATACAGTAAATACATAAATACATGAGCTAAAAATGATTAAAAAAATAAATAAAAAATCTGAGCTCAAACATGATCAAAAACTAATTCTAGAAAAAAACAATGTCTTAGGGGTCGCCAGAAACTCTTGATATCAAAATGGGGTCACGTTCCAAAAAAGGATGGAAACCACTGCACTAAATACTGTTTCTTTCCACTTATTTACAAAATAAGATTATTTAAAATGTGTGTTATCACTCATTAATTCCTTTGTTATGCTGTATAGTTGGTTTTAAATAGATTTCTAAGCAAAATGCTGTAGTCAGACAAAGGGGATACTAGGATTCAGAAATAGGAGAAAGGGGGTACTTGAGCCAAAAAAGTTGGAGAAACACTGATATAGAACATGCGGTTTTGCATTAATTTCTTGTCTCGAATGAATGAAAAATTAGCTAAATATCAGGAAAATTAGCTTTGCATTCAGCACCCCACAAGCAGAGTTGTAAAGAGTACTGATATAGCCTACTCAAGTACAAGTACTGTAACTTGATTTATAGTGTAGGCTACATAGTACAAGTGCAAGTAAGTCATACATAAAATGCTCAAGTACAAGTAAAAAGTAGCTCAATTAAATAGCACTTAAAGTAAAAGTTACTAGTTACTTTCACCTCCCATGTTTATTTTTTGTATTAAATCTTGCCACGGTTCTCTTGCATACAGTAAACATCTCATGTATAAACTTAAAAAGGGAGAGACCAAGTCTTGCACAAATGGAACTTAATTTATTTTTCCACAAAGGCATCTGTATAAAATAAAAGGTTTGTCATAATGTACAATTCTTTTTTTAAACAAAAAAAAAACACACCAATAAATTCAATTCAAAATAAAAAAATGCAAAATTTATTAACAAAAATAACCGGCACTAAATTCTGTTTTTGGGCAGTGCGTTGCGTTTAATCTGATTGGTCGGCTACGATTTAATTTTTTGTAGTTTCACAATGTCTACTGATCATTTTAAAACAAAAAATAATAATTTGCAGAAATGTAATAAATTACTTTACTTCTTTTGAAATGTACAAGTGAAATGACTGATTTCAATAAAGTACAAGTACCCATAAAAGCAACTCAATTACAGTAACGTGACGTTACTTTCACCTTTGCCCATAAGTAACGACTGTAAATTTCACTTTTTATTTGTTAAACCAGAAGCCAACAGCCTGTAGCTACCACCAGAGGACGTTAAAAGACTTGTTCACTCGGTGCCAACATGTGCAGTACCGTTTCTAAACGCATGGGGGAGACATTTATTCCACAGCGGAAACGCCTCCATGTCTGTGTGGAACAAATGTCTGCTAAAGAGATGATGCTCCGGCAGCAGCTGTCGCAGGGTTGTGCACCGCATACAAATGAAGGCATTGATCGTTGCTTTTACAGTTATGTCGTCCTCCCTCTCTCTTTCTCTCTCTCTGTGTGTATCCTGGACTGGTGCACCACCTCCACCACCACCACCACCTCCAGCTACTGCAGGGGTGTGTGTACCAACGCTTCACCGCACTATGATTATTACTATATTTAAATACTGATGTAAGGACTGTTGCAAAACGAATCCAAAATCAGATGTCTAAAATATATATAATCCAGATTCCACCTACAGTTGAACTGATTATTTGTATTGCAGGGTAATCTATAGGCTACAGTAAGATTGTCTGTAATAGGATTTGTATGGATGTCAACAATACAGCTGAGTCCCTTATGTAATGTGCACCGATGATAATCAGTAGGTTTTCAATACAAAACACACACATATAAGATGGGATGTAGGTTGAAGAATAGGGTGGATACATATTTTAATAAGATTATTACATCATAAGGTGTTTTACTGATCACTGCTATAGGATTACATGTTGATCATTGAAATTAAACAACATGTAAAAACCTGAAAATGTAACGTTTTCGACTATTGTGGTGTAGGATGCATAATATAGGTGGATACATATTTGATCGTGGATTAAATCACAAGGTGTTTTACTGATCACTTCTATTGGATTGCACATCGATAATTAATTGTCACAACAACATGCAAAACCTGCGACAGTGTATTTATGTACGTGTCGCCACGAGGTGCGCATTCATGCTCCATTCAGCAGCCTGTTGTTGTTGTTGTTGTTGTCATTGAAAAAAAAAAAAAAAAAACCGCCCAATCTGCGTTTTTTCTACCCTATTTTTAATCAAATGTGATCAGGTGTGCATGTATGCAGCTTTCTTAGTATTCAGGAGTGGATAAAGTGGATCCATGTCAGTGGAACAAGCCATGCTGATGTCAGAGATTTTTCCCTCTCTGCGCGGCTCCGCTCCGCGGTGGGAGGATCTATTCTCTGCGTTAAGTCACGCAGCTGTCAAAGATAGCTGTCACCCAGTTTCACCATCAAACACTCAATGAGAAAGGGGCTTTGAGCCGAGGAGACGCACAGATCTCAGGTACAACCCCAAAGAACAAGGACGGCTCCAAAAAAACAACAACAAACCCCCACTCAACACCTTTAAAAAAAAAAAAAAAAAAAAAGAAGAGGAAGATAAGAAAAGGACGCGTTCAGCGGGGAAGGATTTATTTTGGCCACGCTGGGTGGAAATCTGAAGGAGACCAAAGAAAAATCACAGCACGAAAAACAGGACGCAGTTCGTCTGCGCTTGACGCGGGATTTAGTGCGCATTTTTTTCGGTCGGAGATGAAGACCAAAAAGGGTAAGTGGACTATGTTGGAGGAAAAAGATGTGTTCAAAGGCTGTGTGTGTGGACGGAGAACCGTAACAGAGCCGTTTCCCTCGTATGCAAACCATGCAGTCTATTGTTTCCTTCCCAGACATGACAGGGGGCTTTTCTGCCATGTGCTGGCGTCGTGTCACTAGGCAATAACAGCAAGCTTTATACATTTAAACTCCATTTTTACACACATTTCCCAACATTTATACATCTTTATAATATCACGGTTGTCGTTTTTTTTTTTTCACATTGTTTAACTTTTTTTTTTTTTTTCCCTTTCTCAAATATTAAATATAAAAAAAGTGATTTTACAAAATTGTTTGAGCAGAATTAAAATTAAAAAGTGGGAAACTGAAGTTAGGAGTTTGATACAAGTCAAAGTTGCGCTTCTTTCAAGAGTTCAGGAGTTTGAAGTTGTCTTTTCCTGATCGTGAATCGTCACTTTTGCCTCTAATATGAGCATAAAAAGAGCTACAAAGTCACCCAGCGCTTTGAAATGGACCAACAATCAGAATGTAGGCTAATGATGATCCTGACCTCATTGTGGGAACTTACTGCTGCTGCTGCTGTGTTACATTCACGGACCTCGTGGTGCAGCACTCACTCAAACACACTCAAACACACACACACAATGGAAAAGCTCCCACAAGTTGCTTAACTTTCCCAACAAGCGTTTTTTAAGGGTTAAAAACCGAGTTTTTCTGCCGTCTTGAGTGAAAGCACGGGGTTAGGTTAGCGTGGAAGTGGCAGTTTGTGATGAAGAACTTGGTGAATCGCATACAAAGGAGCACGCAGCCATGGATTCTTTTGTTTAGTCTGGTGGAGACGCTGATTTGCAACAGGTCTCCCCTCCCCCTCCCTCTCAGCCTACGTAATTACCTCATCCTGTTGGCCGATCACACTTGGGAACTTTCTTTGCTTTTTCTCACAGGTTTTTCCCTCACCAGTCTGCACACATACTCCAAGATTTCAATCTGTTTTTTCCATGTGTCACTTTACGCAGCAGCTTCAGCTGCTGCTGGTGGTGGTGGTGTCTGATTGGCTGTTTGAAATGAGAACATGCTTGAATGAAAGTTTTCTGATGGATGGATCAATAAGTCTGACAACAACACAAACTGTAAATGAAAAGTAGTTTAGCAAAAATGGAACTCAGATTATTAATCCATTTACCAAACAGTTAAAAAAAACATGTTCACATGGAATCTCTGTGTGTTTCCAAACTTCAATTCCATCCAATATCAGGTTGATCAATGCATTACCAAGTCTCATATTGTATATTTGACTATATCTATAACAGATGTACTTGACTAAAACTAGACTATAACTGAAATAGATCCAAAGACTACATTTTGACTAAAACTAAATTGCGTTTTAGTCAAAATACCTCGACTTAAACTAAATCAAAATTTGCAGTCAGATTTAACACTGATCCACACACTCGATCGTCATTGAATTCCATTGTATGTTTTGTATCTATTTAATTTTTTTTAATCTATTGACTAAACAACAAAACTTGCACATTGTTCACATCAAATCTGTCCTTGTCTATTTACAAACAATAATACCATCCAATGTCAGGCTGATCAATGATTGAATCATTAACTCCTATTCTGTATATTTTACTTGACTATATCTAACAAAAATTTAGCTAACTCAAATTTGAATGTTATTTAGTTGACTAAAACTAGCCTATAACTTAAATAGACTTGATGGCTACATTTGGACTAAAACTAAGTTGCATTTTAGTCAAAAAACCTGACTTAAATTAAATCAAAATCTGCTGTCAAAATTACCACTGATCCATACAGTCGATCATTGATTCTGTTGTATGTTTTGTTTAAAAAAAAAAAAAAACCTCAGATTTTAAATCCATTGACTAAACAACAAAACTTGTTTATATTAGATCTGTGTGTATTTACAAATATTAATACCATCCAATATCAGGCTGATCAAGGATTGAATCTTTATATATAATCTTTTAATGCATTATTAACTCTTATTCTGTATATTTTTGTTGACTATATCTATAACAGATTAAGTTGATTAAAACTAGATTATAATTGAAATAGTCCTGATGACTACATTTTGACTCAAACGAAGTTGCATTTTAGTCGAAAAACAACTAAAACTACAACAAAATTCAGACTGTGATTATTTTACGGAGACTGAATTAAATGTGGAAACCAAGAGTAAAAAAGGTCTGTCATTTATTCATTTCAATTGCTAGGTGGTGGGGTGATTAAGGATTACATTAAATTTAAATTCAAAGTGTTTATTGTCATATGTGCAGTTAGAAACACGTTTTCCTGTACAATGAAATTACTACCTTGCTTATGAACTAAGATATAATACAATAAAATTACTACCTTGCTTATGAACTAAGATATAATAATGTGTTTACACAAGTTAAATCTAACAGTGGAAAATACAACACTGCCAATAGAACTAACAACAGCTGGATTAACCTTGATGTAGAGACAAAACAAGCTGCAAACTTGTGTGTCCAAAAGAGACATTCCCGAGTGGTGACACTATGGATGAAAAGGGAAAAACCTTCCAAACACCTTCGAAAGAGGAACTATTCTTGAACTGGAGGAATGCTAACAACGTCTGGCAGGGAACAAGGCCAACACGAACAACGATAGAGAGGAGGAGGAATAAAAACAAGACAACACCGACTACAGATGAGAATACACAAAAAAGGACTGTTCAGAACAACTCAAGAATGTTTGACCAGAGAGACATGTAAACCCATGTAAATTTGCGATGGTAAAACAGGGGACGGGACCCAGATAAGCAAACTGCTTCTCTCCTCTCCTTTTTCGGCATGTACAAAAAAAAAAAAATGTAAAAAAAAAAAAAGTGAATGTAACCATGTCGGAAATAAACTGAATAAATCTTTAATTTCCATTGTATGTTTGATTTGAGAAAATCGGTCTGTGATCTGGTCAGTAATTATTTTTTTTCGCCCGTCGTCTAAACCAGGCTCGTGTTTGTCGAGACAGGTTTTATAACTGACACAGCATCAGAGCAGCCTTTGTGACGCCCCCCCCCCCACCCACCCTCCCTCCCTCCCCTCCACATATGAATCACATGGCCAAACTTGACAGCTTGTCTCTGACACATCAGCTGCCTCCCAGACAGCTCGCTATTATGACGTCACAGAATATGGAGCATAGATGTTTACTCTTTGTTCTTTCTCCTCCTGCAGGTTTGACGATGCTGTCGGGGAGCGAGACGGACGATGAGGACTGCGTGGACGCCCCGCTGGATCTCTCATCTAGTGCTGGAGGAAACGGGAAGAGGAAACGGAGAGGGAATCTACCCAAGGAGTCGGTTCAGATCCTCAGGGACTGGCTGTTCGAACACCGTTACAACGCGTATCCCTCTGAACAGGAGAAAGCCCTACTGTCCAAGCAGACTCAGCTGTCCACACTGCAGGTATATATACACACACACAAACACGCGTGTGACATGAGATGCTACCGCAGGCTTGTGTCGACTGTAAACAACCACTGTACACGTCTAGAGGAAACAAGAATTAGCTCCACTGAATCATTTCCTGTCTAAATAACGAGCCCTACATGACACAGAAACGGGAGACTTGAAGGTCATCCAAATACAAACTTAGTGTTGCAACCTCGAAAGTGTATGAGACAGCATGAGTGAACACACTCCCAGTGTGCTGTGGGCTTGGCTAAAGCTCTCGGAGAGGAATTTCCCTCCCTCTAGCAGCTCCTTTCTATCCCAGCTGTCTGGGAACAATGCAGAGTCATTTACATAGCTGGAGCTACAAGCTTCTCTCAAAGCCAGTTACGACTAGCCCGGAGGATAAAAGGAGGACGAGCACGGATCCTGTTGTGACAAAGGAAATCAGCTTTTATTGAAAACTTATAAAGAAATGCAGGCTTCATCACGCCCGGTGTTTTTATTCGCTTTTATTAAAATGATAAATCGTGTGCTTTGTAAAATATCTTTTAGTTTTGATGTCTTTATTCAAAGCAAACACGCAAATCACTCCTTGGGACACTTAAAAGATTTGTCTTTTAAATGGAAAGGTTTCCCGTCATTCATCTCCTTATGTTAAGGTTTCGCTTATTCAGAGAACTTTTTTACAGGAAATTTGATTTCCTGAGTGACATGTTTCGACTGCCAACTGTCAACCATCAGAAAGAACTGTACAATAGACGCTTTCCTTTTATCTTTTTATATATTTTTAATCCCTTTTGGAGATGATGGACAACCGTCATACTCACTCTTACCAATATGGTTGGAATTAAATGTTTTTTTTAACCCATACTCATGAAATAATTGTGTTAATGTGACTTATTCTTGATTATTAATATCTATATAGTGATTACTCTCACTACAATTATACCAGTTTTATAGGCAACAGTGTATAGTAACAGCTTATCAGAGCATATTTTAAAGCTTCTACAGAAAATATTTTTTATCAGATGAAAACATAGTGTAGGCCTCAGTAGCTGGGTTTCCATTACAGATTTTCGCAAAATAAAAGCGATTTTTGTAAATGTCGACAAAGTATAATTGTGCTTTGAACGCGTTTCCATTGAAGGTTGTTTTGCGCAGGAGCCTCGCAACTCCCGTGAAATCGCATCCCGTGAGACTTACAGGTAGCCGCAGGGAGACGGACACTCCAAACCTCTTTATAACACTCTTTATTCCTTTGTTGTTTCATGTCTAATGTGGCAGTAATAATTTTTAAGTGTAATGCTAAGAAATGTCTCGGTCTCCTCTTCTGTTTACGAGTACCGCGTCATGCTTTCATGGAGAGATTGGTCATGTCATGTGACCATGTATGTCACATATTTGCGGAAAAAGTGTTTCCATAGTGCTTTCGTGACACATTTCAATATTGAAACGTCTGAAATTCCTCCTCATGAAAGCGTAAAAACTGGTATAGATAAATAAATTAAAGATCACTGCCAAAAAAAAATGGTATATGTGTCCTCATGAAGCCACATGAAAGCAATCAGTAGATGCTTTGATGCTTTCCTTAAGAAATAACTCGTAGGGATACATCAAAACAATCACCTCTGAGGAAGACTGACAGTTGGCATGTCAGGAGATCAAATTTCTTGAACAAAAGTTGTCCGAATAAACCAAACCTTTACATATTATTCCAAAAACTTGCTTGAATCATCTCCTTATTATAACAGCTTTTGTTGTTTTCTCCAGGTGTGCAACTGGTTCATTAATGCACGGCGGCGGCTTCTCCCAGAGATGCTGAGGAAAGACGGCAAAGACCCAAACCAGTTCACCATATCTAGAAAAGGCAGCAAAGCTGGTGACAGCTTCTCTGACAGCTCCCAGTCTCCTAAACACAGCAGCATGGCAGCAGGACCAGACGAGAGCTACGACAAACGGGTCCTCCACCCCTCAGGCTTCGACTCCACCATGCCCAGCGTGCTCAGGAAGACCGCCTCCCCCTCAGCTAGCCCCACGTTACCTTCCCCGGGGCTCCTGCCCACCCGGCCGTCTGTCATCTGTCACACCACTGTCACCACGGCGATGCAGGGCATGAACTGTGACAAGGCTGCAGAGCTGCTGCAAGCCGTGCAGGCTCAGGCACTGCTTAGGTGTCGAGATGAAGGGTCCGGCAGCACCACCACCACTACTACCACCACCATCCTCAGCAGCACCAGTGTGGCAGGAAACCTGAGCCCCCGCAGCGGCCTGTTCAACACCCCTCCCCCCACTCCTCCAGACCTCACACAGGACTTCAGTGGCTTCCAGCTCCTGGTGGACGTGGCCCTCAAACGGGCTGCGGAGATGGAGCTGCAGGCCAAACAGCTGGTTTCCTAAAGGAGGACGGGACCGAGCAGAGACTGAACAAACCACACGGAAGCCTGATCATTTCAGTTTTTTGGTATACCAATCAAATTGACGAGGATGTTTTTTTTTTTCTTCTTCTTTTTCTTCTTATTGAAAAACAAACTGTATCCAGGTGCCTTGGCTGTAAGTTGTTTGTTCATTTCTTATACATGCGTATGTATCTTTTTTTCTTTTTTGCACACAGGGACCAAAAAATGTTATCAGAGAATCGCTGCCTGTCTTTATGTCTTTTCATTAAACTGTATATCAATGTAGAGGACGAGGCCAGAGCTAGCATTAGTGGGTTTGTCCTTCATCCACACGGTTTAACATTTCAGAGCTCAGTCGGTCTGCCTGGTCTGTTTGCACACTAGAGGCAGAGGAAGGTCATCTCAGTGTCTTAATATACTTTGCTCTCGGCATCTATGATAAGCGTATTCACTACTGTAGTCAAAGTTTGTTTTCATGTGTATAGTTTTGTTTTTGTGTTTTTTTACTTTTAGCTGTTTTAAAGAACAACCTCTATACTTTTTTTATTCCTTTTTTTATTTTTTAATATTTTACTAGTCCCATCAAGGGATTTTCCAGATGACCAATGTAGCAGGTTCTTAGTCTGAACCTTCATGCCTTCACTCAGTGGAAACAAAGGCCAGTGGACTTGGAGAATAAACAAACAAAAAAAAAACACTACAGTTGTCACTTCTGCATTAGCTGTTTTTTTTTTTTTTTTTACCACTTGACAAAGACAGCGTTTTTTTTCCTCCTCCTTTGTTTTTTAACCACCAAAAAGCATTTTCATGTAATAGGACCATGTGTATAGTTAATGTGACATGACGCCCAATGATGTGATTTCTTTTCATACTGTGCAATGTTTGTGGCAAAGAGGGGTCACATGGGATTTAAATAAAGTTTTGTTTTTCTACATTTCAGAATTGGTTAATTTATTTAGCCATTCTCTTATGCGTGTTATTTTATCCCAAAGAAGTTTATGGAGATTTGCCGTTTTATTCAAGAAGGAAAAGACCGAAAGTACTGAGTGGAATACTGAAAAAAGAGAATAAGCACAGACAGAAATAACATGGGCTTGATGTCTTTTCCAAGGCATTCCACTGTGTGAAAGGTTTACAACAGCTCCTTTGAATTAGCATAATCCTGCATAAATTAACACAGGCTAACGGCAGACGTCAACAGTTTCATGCCAACAGGGTTTTTATGGAAGTCTGCATCTCAATAGAGTGGTTGTAATGCAGTTTATAATGAAGTCCGTTGGTTTGGTGATGGAAAGGCCGACATCTGTTTTCCACTTCAGTCCCAAAGCGTTGCTGCCGCTGGCCTCAACAGGGTTTGTTGTTTGTAATTGGTAGTACACACATCTATCAATCCATTCTCTATAAACAGTTATCCTCATCAGAATTACAGGCTTAGGGAATCCCATTCTAGATAAAAGTCTCGACAGTCAAAAACCTCTAATTACTCGTAGCTTTGTAATCAAGTTGAAATGTAAGGATTCCATTTCATGTGCAAAATAAGTCAAAGGATTGTTGTTGGTTTACAGATAACCTCCTGTACTTCAAAGAACAAAAAGTTGGTTATGGATATTTGCATACAAAAGTAAAATTCGTTAAATTGGAACGGCATTTTAACCTTAGCGCCACCTATTGCCCTGGAGGAATAGCTACAGTAACTCTGCCTATATATGTATGCCCATCAAACCTATTACAGTTACTATGAGCTCTGCCAATGAGGTAATATTTATACCAGCATTTCGTTATTTGTTTGTCTATTTGTAGGATTTCTTCAAAAGTACTTTTTTTAGATTTTGACCAAATTTTAAAGCTAGGGTAGGCGATTTTCTCCAGATACACTTTAAGTTTTTGGTTGAAGTTGTCTTTATGTCCTGACAGAAATTAAGATTTTATGTGCTCTGAAAAAGGAACAAAGACAATCCATCATCTGTAGCAGCTGTAAATCTGTAATATCTTCGACCAATGGAAAAAACTAATCGTTTTTTTTTTTAACCAATTACGTCTTTCTGTCTTCTTGCTCATTATCAACCCCTCGCACGCATGAGCTCACACTGAAAGCGCGTGACCGCTGACAGAGTTAAAACAGAGTTTTTGGTCACGTTTTTTAACATATATAATGATAAAGTGTAGTGTTTACTTACTGCTGAATGAGACGTGAGACGACACAGTTTCTACACAATACAAGCGATGAGCTGCGAGCTCCTCTTCTGTAGCAGCTGTGCGCATGCATGTGAGTGAGAGGGAGCACAGAGGGGAGGGGCGAGGGGGGTAAAGGCGGAGCCGTCAGGGAGGCTACATTCAAAATCATGTTTGCTTTCGAAAATCGCCTACCCTACCTTTAACCAAAGATAGACCTTATACCATGGAAGATTCCATTACATTTTGGAGGGGATCCAGATCAATATATTGATTCTAGGTCAGTTTGAAATAAAATTAAAAAAAATCTTTCTATCTTCTATCATTAGGGAAATTTAAAAAAATTCACATCTCGGTTTGTAATTGACCGACCTTTATGAAAATGGACTTTTTCAGGTTGGTTCTGTAATAACCCCACTAAGTTTCATCTTGATCAGATTGCGCATTCCATCTGAATTTTTATTTTTCTTTAAATGGGGGTGTCCATACATTGGGACTTACTGTAGTTTATTATTAATGATATAAATGTCTTTTAAGCCTTTAAAGTGTGAATGATCATTGTACAATGATCAGGATCACTGATGTAGATAACTGTAACTGCCAATATCTAAAAAAGAAGAGATTTGGCACTTGATGCTCTTCTTCTTAATGCAGTTATTACAATAATTTGTCTTTTGCACAATGTAATCAGAGTACTCCAAAAAACACAGCGTTAAACGACTTTCTTAATCTAATTAAGCCTAATCGTCTCATGATAAAAAGGCAGACAAAGTGTCTCTTTACCAAATGTTTTGCTTTTGGTGAAAGTGAAATGAATCGTGACATTTTCACTAGCAGATCTTGTGTAACCGTGCAGGTAACCACAGCAATCAGATGAGCTCAACATGCTTTTTCTTGCCTCATCATTGAGCTTTATCCACAAAGGCCAGCCCCTGCACGTCATCAACTCCTCATGTTTTTTTTTTTTTTTTTTTGCATTTCCCAACCTTCTAACACATGCCATCTGTCAAATGTGACAGCTATGGAGTCACGTAATGGATAATAAGCATTCAAACAGACCAGCGGGCATGCTGTTATTGACAGATGTGGCCCAACATTGTAGATGCACCCACCCATCTCCACACATACACCCTTTACGTCCAACCACTGAGGTCAGCATGTCTTATTTAAAAAAAAAAAAAAAAAAAAAAAAACTGTTGCACGACACATCAGAAACTGAACCAATGCTAACCCTACGCTCTAATTATGGGGACCCACCCCATAGTGGGGAAGTGCATTCACAGCACACTAAGCTGGCCCTGTAATCTGTTTAATTCTATTCTAATTAAAAGCACGTGTGGCGACAAAAAAGAAATTACCACAACACAATTATGGCAACGACTTTTTAATGCCGATCAGAGCTCATACACGTGCCATAACATCATAACAGTGTAATAACATTAATTACAAAATGTATATTCATCTAATAATATGTTATTCATTTGGGTTTTTGCTTACATCTGCACAGGGAAACATTCATTTATGTACAAATATTTATTCAAATTGTTGCCTTTAATTTAACTACACCACAAGCTTCAGACTGGCCACGATCGCTGGAGTGAGTTAAACCCAATCTAACGTACTGGTTTATAACTGTGTGTTACACCAGGAGCATTGCATTGATATGTTAATATTATTAAGATAAATAATCCATTCTTTGACAGAGTTTTAGTTCTAATACAAATTCTGGAGAGAAAATACAAAAATGACTTCCATCTACATACAGTTTTATGGCATTAGGTTTGAGCTATTGTTGGATATGCCTTCAGTGAACTAGTTATTGACAGAGGATCAACAAATTACACTTTGATACATGATCACTTCAGTTCCTTTACTTTCAAATGTCTCTAAAAGAGGACTTCAGGTAGACGATAGAGATGAACAGTGGTGGAAAAAAGGTTTAGATCACACTTAAGGCTACAAGCAGTGTTCATTTAGGCAACGACTTATGAATTTGATTTAGTTTTAGTCATCTGATAAAAATGTTTGAGTCAACTTTAAAATATTTTGTTTATTAGGGCTGGGTATCAGTTTAAGATTGTCTAAAAATTGAGTTGATTCATGATATAATTCGATTTGGTTGAGGATATTTCAGTCACTTTAACAATTTTACTTGAATATGAAAGATATTCTCAGAGATTTAATGCTGTAAATAGTAGAAAGTAACTCTAATGTGGTGCAGATTTAAATACATTAATGTTTACATTAGGAATTGAGCCCACAGCACTGCATTACACGCATCAGAAAAGATCGATTTTAGGATTTTATAAATCAATTTCGGTCCATTGAAAGCAAAATCAATTCAGATAAAAACTTTTTTTTTTAACCCAGCCCTGTTGCTTGATTAAATGTTTTTGTTTAACTTCTCACACTGAGATTACTTCTGATCGGCTAATTTGATTCAACTAACTGACTGACTTTTGTCCTTACATAATCAACTGAAATCTGTTTAATTAATAATTAATTCTCAATAATCCTATTTTTTTTTTTTTTTTTTTTTTTTTTTAAGTTTTAATCCTACTTTTCTTGGTTTGTATCTATTATTTTAGGTTTTAGTCAGGAACTAATTACTATAATTACAAAAAATAGTAGTGGACAAAATTAACACTGGCACTTAGTGCAGATTTACTGTATTTATTTAGTTACTACAATTGCAGCCATAGCTTTACACACATCCTGAAAAGCCTTAAAATCCACTGTCTCCTTAAAAACTGACAACATAAAAAATAATGTACTGTATATTTCTGTTAAAATTAGAAAACCATTTTAAAGGTGTTCAAAAACCTGTTTCCTCCTCTAGACTTCTTTAATCCAATGGCACTAAACTGGGACTACACACTCAGCTCCCATAATGCTACTCTGAAAACCAATACGTAAACCAGCTCAGGATTGTCTCCACATTTGAGCAGCTGACAGAAAAAAAAAAACCTTGTTCCACTCTGTGAGGGCATGTGGAGCATCCTTCAGAAAATGGCATGGATGCAATTCATTTCAATATGATCATGGCCTCCTTTGATGGCAAGGATATTATATACAATTTGAGACAAAGTCACGCATCACATTAAGTCATTCATTCACACACACACACACACACATAACTCTTCTTTCCCCTGAGACTGCTTTTGTGCTGGACTATTGTATTAGAAATTAAGGCTGATCACTGAAAAAGAAGAGATGACAAAAAAAAGAAAGAAAACAAAAGTGCCTGTCATGCTTAAGAGCCAAAACAACAATAAACAATAATGCAAACACAGTATAAGGGCCTTTGTTGTCAGTGCATCAGAGTAACCACAATGTCAATAGTCAGGCTTCTAACTGGTAACTTGAGCACAAATACAAAATATTTAGTTTCAACCTTGAGAATATTTGCTTGATCTGGAGGCAGAGATAGTGCACACACAGTGAGGAGGAATCCTTCTTCTTTCGTCCAAGTGCCTCAAAAAGTCAAAGTCAAACAAAGTATGACGACTAGAGGTTTGTCTCCGATTTCTGGACAAAACACAAAATATTATTTTGTGTAATCATGAGTGTTGTGTCTTCCTTCCTTATACTAACGAATGGATTTTGCTCAGTTTGAAACGATAAAACGACGAGTGATTTCTTTACAGTTTGGTGGTGGTGCTACAGTTTCAACTGCAGCTTTAGAAAAATAGGAAGCACTTAGAAAACACACACACACACACACCTGAATCAAATCACACTCACTCCATTCAATCACGCACACACACACGCGGGTTGGGAACAAAACATTTTCCAAACAGTGATCCTTTCAGTTAATTGCACACTTTTGGCTCTACAGCCACTGGGCCTCACCTGGAGGAGCCCAAACTAACCTCTTGACCTTTTCCCACAAAAAAAAAACCTGTTTTCAGTCCAAAGGTGAATTTTGATACTTTAAGTGCCTTGTCTGATTTTTTTTTTTTTTTTTTTTAAAGAATTTAAATTAGTTGTGCAGATCATACAAAAACACGACCTTGTACTTTTAAGATCAAAGCTAATACCCATGATCATTTTTTATTAGATAAAACCATAGTTTATGCTTCATAGATCAATGAATTGAACATCATTTGCTCCAAAAATAAAGGAAAAATATTAAATTTGATACTTGAAAGTTTTTTTTTTTTATCTCCACCCTAAACACTCCTTTTGTTGACATTTTCCTGCATTGCATTGTGGGATGTGAAGTCCTGTGTTTTTACTTTTGTTCTTAACATGATTTCTTGGTTTTCATCACCAGACAATGAGGAAAGTGACTGACTTTGTTTGTTTGTTCCTGGTATTCCAAATGATAGCAGAATGAATAAAAACACTTCCATGCATTTACTCCATAACTCCACATCCCACAATGCAATGCGTGAAAATGTCAACAAATGAAAAAAAGGCACCAATTTGGACCTTTTTCCTTTCTTTTTCAAGTATAATTATATCTAATTTAAAAATATTGGATTTAGCAGCTGTAAAGATATGGGTTTTGATGAAAAAAAATCAAAAATATCCATTATGAGTTTGAACATTGACCATCAGATGTATTTGACCTGAGCAGCTCAGATCAGATATATCCCTGTTTTTGTATGAACACCATTTACACATGCATGTTCTCTCCTCCTGGGCTCCTTAAACGCACTAATGTGAGGCATCATTTCTGTGCTACAACAGGCTTAGTTAGAAATATTAGGTCATTAAAAAAAAAAAAGGTTTGTAAGATACTTTTTTCGGAGCACGGAGGTTCAAGGATAAGAGTGCTACATCAAAGCTGGGAGGAGGAGGAAATGGAGATAAATAGATATATAAATAAATAAATAGATAAATAAATACTGTAAATGTACATTTCCTGTTTAAAACAGATTCCGTAGAGGCTGACCCCACAGTGATCTGAGATGTCAGCAAAAATGTGATTATGTTAAGTTAGCATACTAGCCTTGCTGTCTCCGCAGTGCTATTGTGTGTGTGTGAGACAGCGTGTTAGGCATGAGTGCAGGTACGTGTGTGTGTACAATTCTGTGAGTGTGTGTGTGTGTGTGTCTCATAGCCGTGTCTGAGCCTCGGGGATATAGATCTCGATACTGTCTGCGCTCTCTGTGGCTGAGCTCTGTCGGACTGACGCAGCACGTTTGGCAGCTAGCAGGCGTTTGCGAGCCTCCAGACGCTGGCGCTCAGAGCTCTCCAGCGAGCGGTCCCTTGCCAAGGGAGGGTGGCCCTTCTGAGGTTTCTTTGGCACGGGAGGGGGCATCCTTCTCTCCTGGACAGGAATAACAATAAGTCTCAATCACATACGACTTAGTCCTCGCTGCGAGCTGCAGCTTAGACACAACCACGAGCGACACAACTGCAGCCATTCAGGGTTAAAGAGAGAGAGAGAGCGGTGTGGCTGTTGTTGGCGTGATGTCATAGCATGCAACTTGGAATGAGCTTATGGTTCATACTGGCAGCCATTTGTGATGGGATAAGAGAGCACGATGGTGGCCATTGCGTGAGGTAAAAAAAGACCATTGGAGGTGGACAGGCCCCAAAGGTACATGGCAGGTAGTGCGGCTTCTCAAAAGCAGCTCACTGTCGAACAACAAGACAGAACAAAAACACACAAATACATGTAGCAGCGTCAGGTAGGCAACAAGACGGTGTGCTACACACATGTACATGCTTCAGCACAGTTTCACTGTGAATCCTTTAGACCAGGGGTGTCAAACTCATTTTAGTTCAAGGGCCAAATACAGAGCAGTTTGATCTCAAGTGGGCCACAGGTTTAATGCAAGAAAACAAATCATTTCAACATTATTGTGCCCTTGTTTAAACTAGTTTTCACTTTACATTTTCTAGATTTTGTGACCAATTTCTATTTCTTTAAGGGAAATATTATGTCATCATTTGAGGAAAATTGAAGGATTTTGTAGTTTTTTTCAACTGTTTAACATTAAAAATGACTGCAATCATGCCAGATAAGCATCGGGAAAACTGTGAAACCCTGCAAATATTGATGAGTTTCATTTACACAATGATTTACATGTTCTCCGTCATTTTCACTTCTCCTGCGGGCCAAATTGGATGCTCCAAGGGGCTGGATTTGACCCCCGGGCCATGAGTTTGACACAATTCAAAGCTTACAGTATCGACAACTGGCAACATGCAGGTTAGTGGAGCATTCCAAAGCCATACTGAGGTTAGCTCGCTTTAGCCTCTGAATTGTGAATTTGCCTCGTGTGGGTGTGTGTGTACCTGAACTTCAGGAGGACTCAGAGGTTTCCAGTTGTTGGCTTTGAGTTGGTGGAGTTCATCAAACTTCAGGCTAACGTTCTCGATAGACAGCTGCAGCATGTCCCAGAAACCTGCCAGGTCCTGGGAGCTGGGCCGCGGTTCTGCATTCGGATTCTGATGCACACGTAGCACAAGCGCAGAGAACCCGTGGTTACATGATATTCTCAACATTATCAACCATTGTGGCAATTAAGATGCTGTCATTACTAAAAAGAAGCATGGACTAGAAATAGTGACAAAGAAATGTGGTTTTCACTGATTAGCTTCATGCTAATGCTATGTCGGCTGTTACACATGATGTTGTGCCAACAGTCCTATCAGGCCTACAGAATTACAAAGATATCGTGTATATGGGTGCCTAAATCCAACTGCATTTCTTTCAGTTAAAAAGGTTTGGAATGCATAAAAAGATACCATATATGCACCACCTTTCGGATAAACACACTCAAAAAATACATAAAAATAAACATTACCTATCTGTAATTTACTCATTTCATTAAAGTGTTAAAATATCAAGTGTTGCAACAGTCAGGCCACGACTGCTGTTTTGAAAAATGTCTAATGACACTAAATCAATGCAGGATTATTTATTGCCCTGTTTGGCATGATTTCCACAGCGTTTTCTAGTCCTGTGTAAAATTTCCAAGTATTCCTATTTTTATCTTTATCATATTCATGCAAACATTTCATGAAATATAATGCGGTGAAAATCCTTCAACATCTTTGATCCATATCCCAAGTCGTCAAAAAAGATAAGACTTAATGCTGACTGATCATTTTTAGAGCAACAGACAATCAATTACATGTGAAAATAAATAAATACAAATACATCAAATTAACGTTACACGTTTTACATGTAAATAAATCCAGTTTCTTTCAAAAGCATTTTAACAATGGTCAGTTTTGAATGAATTAAACAAAATGTTATGTAATATTTCCATATCAAACATAACATTTCAGCTGCCATTGCCAGAAACAGCCTAATACCAGAAATAGTTTGTGTCGTCTGGTTTGATTTCCAGTTTCCTGCTTTCACATAATCCGCTGGCAGCTCAAAGACAGTAGAGCTGTGGTGTCTGTAGTGGATGCTCAATAAACGACAGCTAGTCTGGCCTGTCACAGTGATTTGTGCAGGATGATGTCAGCCTGTGTGGAGGACGGGGGGAGGGGTGGGGTTGGAGGGCTCGGCGAGCATGCGGTGGATGAGGTGACACATACCAGATTCTCCTCACACAGCTCCCGGAACTGCTGGAACTTCTGGGACATCAGCAGCTGGGCACTCCCCACTGCACTGCGGATCTTCCCCAGGACTGCAGAGAGACGCATGCATGCACACACGCACACACACACACACACAAATGCAATTACGGTACTCACAGAGCCGCATACTACAGGCATGTTGCACCACTGGCAGACTGGGTGCATTAATAATGCAACAATAGAAGCAGCAGACAGACCCTCTTTGTAAAGGAAGAATCCTGACTCAAAGCAAAGGAGTACATTGATTTTTGGGGAAGAAACCAGAATGCCCTGCATAACTTGATGCACAGTCAATAATAATAATAATAATAATAATAATTAATCAATCAAGCATCCATTAACAAATTGTTGATTTCTAAAAATAGAGCAGAAAGTAATACATTTGCAGTACAGACAAGTCTTCCCCCCCTTGTGTGTGTCTGTGCCTGGTACCGTGGGATCTGGCAAAACATAACCTTGAGGAAGCTTTTCTCGTCTTTGTGTTCTGTGAGAGAATCTTTTTTTTTTTTGCTGAAACTATAACAGCCGTCTCACGTCGGCTGCATACGCAATGACATTTTCAGGAAGACATGATGAAGTCAGCTGTGCAGTGGAGAAACGCTGGTAGAAGTGCCACGCCGACCACCTCGGGGTCTTGTTTACTCAAGGCTGCTATGTCTGCGCGAACGTGTGAGCGTAATTATATTTAGACGTGTGGCCTGCTTCGTGTGCATATGTTACATCATGATGGAGAAGAAGCACCGGACGGGTTGAGTGTGTGTGTGTGTGTGTGTGTGTGAGATCATTATACAGTATATCCAGGAGACACGTGTGGCTGAAGCCAGCAGCTATTGCTAAGCATGCACGGTATGTCTGTTGAGGCCAGAGGGTCTGAGGCAAAGAACAGGCAGCTATTGTGGTCCAGAAACTAGACCGGCTGAATCAGGAAGTGAAAAAAAGACAAGAAAGTAGGGCTGGGCAATATGGACCAAACCTCACATCTCAATATTATTTCTCAAAATGGCGATTTACGATATAAATCTCAATATTTTTGAAAGACAGATACAAGAAGATGGGAACATTTTACCTTTACATCTTAAGCTTTCATTTTATTTTTCTTGTTTTTGTTAAAATGGGGGCTGAGTGATGTGGACCAAACCTCATCTCTCAATGTTTTTGCTAAAAATGGCGATATACGATATAAATCTCTTTAAAAAAAACAAAAAAAAAAACACTTTACTCAATAAAGTCTTACTAGAAAGACAACACTGGGTTAAATTTGCAGATGAAAAATGCCACACAGGCACATTTATTAACAAACCTTTGGCTACTGTGTTCCAAAATCTAGAACTCCTGAATCAGGAAGAGGAAAAAAAGAAAGAAAGTAGGGCTGGGCGATATGGACCAAACCTCATATCTTGATATTATTTCTCAAAATGGTGGATATATGACATACATTTCAATATTTTGAAACATAGAACATTGGGAACATTTTACCTTTACATCTTAACTTCTCATTTTTTTTCCCAATTTAGATTTATTTTATATCCATTTTTCAATAAATGACTCCCATCTAGGGCTGGGCGATGTGAACCAAAAGATGTTGTAATTTTCTTTATCGCCAAAATAAAAAAAAACTCGATATATCTTGAATCTGTATATATTGGCCATCCCTACAAGAAAGCATCCAAAAATCATTCAAAACCTTACTTACTCTCATCCGACAGCTCGTTCTCCATCTCATCTTGCTCCATCTGCCTACCCCAGCCCTCCATCCGCTCGGTCTCAGCCTGCAGCAGTTTGAGAAACCAGCGTCCGTCCCTGGGACACACCGACCGCCCGATGGCCTCCAGCGCCTCCAGATCTGTCTCAGGCAGATTGTCCATCCAGGGGTCCGGAGGGGGCAAGATGGACGGGTCGAAGCCCGCCTCCCCGTAGTCGTCTCCAGCACACGCGTGGTAGTGGTTTCCAGAGCCTTGGATGCTAACGGTGGAGGTGGCAGCATCACGGGAATGCTGGCGTGGCATGGTGGCACAGTGACGTAGTGGCAGGTCGAGGGCGTCGGCTGGGTCGTCGAGGTCAGCCTGGACGGCCGTGGTCACGCTGTTGGATCGGGTCATCCTGCGGTGACTAGATGATTGGGGGAAAAAAATGCATTTAAATCACTTGATGATCTAAGAGGAACTGATTTCTCAGAGTGAACTGAAAACTCATCTCTGTTTGGGAGAAACGGCCTTTGTGTGCCAGTATTTTGTCACCTGGTTAATTCAAAGGGGTGTGCAGCTCCTGCTTTGGACCTGATGCACACACACGCACACACGCACACACACACACAGTAGAGGCACAAAAGCACACACCTACCCCTGGGACCCTTCTCTACAGCTGGGCGTGCCATGTCTCATTCGGCTCAGTCTTTGTGCCACACACACACTCAAGCTGGCTGCATTTTATAAAGCAGCTCACTACTCTGGTAATGAATGGGGCACAGGAGGGACACAGTGTTTGAACCAGCCAACCGCTTTGTGATTGCGCAAGGGAACGGCCAAATTACTGCCAGATTACAGCGAACTGTGCTGCATTCAAGGAACTCAAAATAAAAACGTATACAAAGGTCAGATTAAGTTTCTCGTGAGATTGAAAGCACATTAAGAAAGGTCTTCAAAGTGGGGTTGTTAGATCTGTGCGTGTAGATTTAACCAACAAACTAAGTAACAACAGATTTGTAGAAAAATGTAACCGTTTGTCAGCGCAAAATTGCTTGCCTGACACCAAAACAAACAAACATGCCCACACACAATCATCCTTCATGTCAACCTCAGCTTGACCTCCCTGCAGCATGACACACGCACACACACACACACACACACACACACACACACGCACACAAACGATCACAGCTCAGTCACATCGGGTTCAGCCCATCTCCGGTCGCGTACTCCTCCCGAGCGGCACCTATTCATCTTTACTTCCCTAGTCTCCTCATTCATCCCTCCTCAAGAACAAGAACGAGGGAGTGGCTTCGGATACATCAAACAGACTGTGTTGGGCTTTACGTGTCCATACCAGCAGTCAAGTGTATGTCTGTGTATTCTGTGTGTGTGTGTGTGTGTGTATGAGGAGCAGTTAAAGAGTAACTCCTCCGAGCAGGTGTTCAGAACTAATGACCTCAGTCTGCTTTCTATCAGCCTAACAACTTCCTGCAGGGGCAGAGGCAGGCAAGGCCAAACACAGCCCAGACACAGCCAACTATCAATAGTCCAGCACACAAAGGAAGAATGAAGGTATGTGAAGAGAAAAATCAGCAAAGGGAAGACGAGAGAAGAGGGAGAAAACAAATGAATAATGGGATAAGTTATGCAGAAGTGAGTTAATGTTCTTTGTCTTCATGTAATCAGCACGTATGGAATCATTTATTCCATATGTGCTGATTATATTCTCACTATCTGCAGAAAAATCAGCTTCAATGGAAGATTTTTCAATCATAAATTAGCAGATAAGATATTAAAAACTATTTTATAATGTCATAAAAGTAAAAAGGAGTTAAAGTTATTTGTTGTTCACGATAGTTTATAGGGATTGGGTAGACACAGGTCTACAAAAACGAGGCTCATCAGGTTTAACTTAACAGAGCCCATGACTGTGTTCGAAATGGCTCTCTGTAATATACACTGTAAACACTGAATATATATACTGTATATAATATATATACACTATAAGTATGGTTAGGAGGATTAGGATGATGACCGTTTCCACTGAAGAGTACTTCAAAGTTTTCCAAGACGTATTTCAAACCTCCCACAACAAACACCTGAAGCCACCTGAGGCTAAAAACTCCACCTTTGAAAGGTATGAAAGCATTTTAAGCGAGAAAGTGACCAAGTAGAATATCAACATGTGGTCATTTGATCCATAAAACTCACAGAAACACATTTTATGCTGACATTTTGGAGATTTCCGGAGACCCGCCATTGTGCTACTGACTAAACTTGCGGAGAACTTCAAAACAAAAACCCTATTTACAAAAGCGTTAAATACTAATGGAAGATGAGAGGAGATGCTTTTATTTTGAAAAGGGGTTGTTTGACCTTTAGCTTGAAGTCGGTCCCAGGACGATTTTAGGATTCACTTGCAATGCATCATGGGGCAGTTGAGTATGATGAGTGTGCTCACCGTGCATACTTCTAAAATGTTCTGATATAGTATACATCTAGGTATTTCTTGCATACTCTTTCCATACTATCTAATGTGAATGCACTATATACGATATATACAGTATGTATGTATGTACTGTATATATGTTAACATCAGACTTAGTATGAGTAGTACGTTAGTAAGTGATTTTCAACACAGCCTCCTTCTTTTTTGTTTGATGTTTATCTCACAGAAAGTGTCAGAAAAGTTTCAGTCCAAGGAGTAAAGTAACATCTTCTTTTCACCAAGCCCAAGCATTAAGGTTTAAAAACAAAAACAGAAAAACCTCAAATTCCAAATACTACCTGTTGAGCGTTTCAGTATAATTATTAAGAGAAACAGATATGCACACTAATCCTTATGCTTTCATCTTCTTCTCCTATTCCGTTAACAGAGTTCAAACAGTGAGTTGAGGCTATGACCTATGAGTGGGACTAACTTGTGCACGAACGTGCGTGCACACATGCACTCACACTTACAGGTCCTTTCAAGCAAGATTATAGGAGTTTAACACTCTCACTGTCTGGGAATTCAATGCAGGGGGCAGCATGCCCAGACCTCCCAGGTGAACACACGCACACACACAAACAATTGAAAATGCAACTATAAAAATGATGTGAAACCCAGTGTATACATTAGCCAGAGCAATGCATGGGTCGAAGATCATTACTGTGGTGGAACGTTCAAGCCTCAGCAGACTACAGGGTGTCTGGATCAGTTAATATTTGACTTGGAGACTCTTAGAATTCAAAGCTTGGTTAATCAGATGAGACCTCCTCTTCCTTCTTTCAGAAATCCCCACATTCCAAAACTGAGTGCAAGTTTGTTTCAGTGTGTCGGACTTAGCTCTCAGTTTGCTCTTTGATGATTACGGACATGTCTCTAAATGCCAACGGCAGACCATGGCGATGGTACCACCATCACCACAACTATGGCAGAATTGATCAGAATCACTGACCAAACAGGAGGTCACAGTCTTGGCTAGGTGAACAGGCGCAGACAAAGAGACCATCAAAGCCTTTGTGTGTCAAAAGTCACCATGTGAGCTAATGAAAGTGTGCACAGAGCTGAGCTTCTCCTAATACATGGGCCACATGTTGCAGAGCTGACAGCCCAGCGGTGCTTCTCCAAACTAAACACGCGCCATAAACTCCCCTCCCCTTCTTCCTCCCCACACATATACAAACACATAGCCTCAAAGTAGCCTGATCACAATGACTGGAGCAACAGATGGCTGTCAACTCACCCCCTCCACCTACCCAGCTACCCAGGTCCCTGCACCACATCCTCTGGCCCAGCTGTCACTCGGGGCCCCCAACTGAGGGAGGCTCTGACGCCGGCCTTCCCTGAACTGGGGACAGCTGCTGAGTTGAAGCTAGTGTAAGAGCGGGTGGGATGAAAGGGGGGGGGGTCTTGTCCTGTCCTGTAGTATTCATTACAAACGTCTCTCCATCCACACACATTATGTTCTTTCTATCTCTCCTATTGTAGGTGGTTCCAGTTTCACTCCATCCTCTTTCTCTTTGTCTCTACTCACCATCGCTCATCCTCCACCTGAATTCCTATAGACTGGAACTTAGACTGCTCCTCAACTGGGCCTTCTTCCTCTGGGTCCACCTAAAAAAAGTGCAGAAAAGGTCAAACTACATGTCAGGAATCTGATTTTTTATTCTAACTGAGGTGCATCCACACACCTGGATCCCTATGGAGAGGCACTTGCGCAGAGCTTCCCTCTGAGCTTTGCTGTCGGTGGAGACGTGTGCGACGGCTGAGGTGGTGGCAGTGGCGGTGATAGTGATGGTGCTGTTGGTGACGTGCTGGCTAGCCGGGCCGTGCACCTGAGCGTTAGCTGCCTCTATAGCCGCCGTCAAGGCTTTCATGCTGTCGATGCTCTCAGTGGAGTTGGACAGGCCCGGCTGGGAGCCGATGCCACTTCGAGAGCCGGAGCCACCGTCCATGTAGGCATCCTGGGCAGACTCGGTGCTGCTTTGGGCTGTGATGGATATAAAGGGTTTGGATGGAGTGGTTCGAGGTGGGACTGGGGGAGGTGTCTTTTTGTAAGTGGTGATGCATGAAGAGACTGCAGAGAGATGATGGAGAGAGAGACAGAGAGAGGGAAAAATATTAGATTATGTATTTTCTCACACAAACAAAAGATAATACATATTTTCAGGTGTGGAGATTTTAATTGAATATACTTAGGCAACTGTTACGGTGTATGTTTTGGTCATTGGATTTTCCTTTTAAAAAACGATATTTAAAAACAAAAAATGAGTTTTTTAATTTTCATTTTAAAATTAAAAAAATTAAGATTAAAATTCAAGGCATTTTTCTTTTTTTATAGTCTTAGTTCTATCATTTCATTTTTTTTAATTTGTTTTTAGTAGCACAAAATGAAAATCGACCAGTTATTTGAACTTCAATCTTAGTTTTAGAAATTTCAAGTGAAAATCAAAGATATATATATATATACTGTATATAAACACATTTTTTTAACAAAAAATCTAATGACCAAAATATACAGTAAACTGACCTTTTACAGTCTTTCATTGTTTTCAGATTCAATTCCAATTAAAAAAAATAAAAAATCATTAAATTTAGATATTTACATACATTTTGTGTTTAATATTTCTTTTCTTTTAATTACTTTAATTAAAACTGAGTGGATAAAAAAACCTGAGCAGATTAGTGTTAAACACCCATGTCTGTGTCTTAGCCTGTAGTTCCCAGGCTTGCGTCTATGTATATTTACTATTATTTTGTTAGCTCTGTACCTTTTTACATAACAACAGCTGATATATGAAAAAAGCCTTCTCTTAACAATGCAGAGAAGATGAATGACTGGACATTTGTTCTGCTTAAATTTAGCTCTTCATGACGATTGAATGTTGTTTTTGTAATTTTAATCCTCAACGTCAGCATCTAACCCTCTTTCTTTACACACATAACTGGAGTGACTGTGTTCTAAGCGTCTGCAAAATGCATCTGACCTTTTGCTCTTGAATGCTTCCTGCATCGAGACACACAAACAAAGCATTGCAGACATATTTTGAATAACCATTATCATCCTACAAGATGAGAATTGATCCAGGTGTTTACGGATCACGGAAGAAATGCTTGTTTCCTGTCTATCAGTGTCGTCATTGTGAGAAAGCATTTCTGTGGACGACTACCTAAAGTGATGGGGCCAAGTCAGTGAAAAATAAATTCTGATGTAAATACTTGTTGAAACAAATAGACACATTAAAAAGAGTGGAAAATGAATTTTTTTTTTGGTTTGAAATAATCCATTTGAAATGAATATATTTAAATGTCAAGTTAAGTGAAAAGTAGCCACTGACACTAAACTGGTTTAAACAACAACAGCAAAAACAGTGAAAGAAAGCTCAGTAAAAAAAAAAAAAATAATAGAAATATTCCTAATAAAGTAGTTTGTTGATTTAAATGACATAATGTGAGTAACTAAGAGTGAAAGAACGTTTATCTTAAGTTCTCAGATCTCTCGTACAGTAGTAAACATGGACAGTAGATTAAGGCCAACTTTGACAAATCAGAGCCACATCTAGTAACAGATTAGTTAGTCAGCCACTTGACCCACTGATCTGATCTGGATGGTTAAGCGCTCTACACAGTCACAGTAACCAACCTGAACAATTACAGAGCTCCAAATGTATCCGTGTTGATCATACATCCTGTTCTTAGCTAGGATGTTGTTGTGTATGTCAGCTGGAGAGCTTAATGAACTCTAAACTGTGTATTAAAGTCAACTAAATGTGCACAAAGAAAAACCATCACAGCTCTGCTCAGTGACATTCTTCATCGTTCTGTCAGCACGCTGGCCTTCTCATGTTACAGCTACAGGTTCTGCACAGACAATGGAGGCTTTCACACACACTGCTCAGAGTCACAAGTCCACCTTTAGAAAAGGGCCAGCAAGACAACAAGAGTGTGTCATTTGTCCACAGGAAAAACAAAACAGTCACATCGCTGAACTTCATAATGGCTTGGATTCCTCTGTTCATCCTGACCCGGTGTTATCATCAAAACTAGGTCACCTCTCTGAGCTGGAATAGAAAACTAGGACAGCGGGTTTCCTGGATGCCTTTAATCCCTAATGTGGCAAGAACCGGGTCCTCTACGTGATTGACAACTGTTGCCAACCACACCCAGTGCAGGCAAACATGTCTAAAAACTATTAGACTGGGATTTTGTTTACTCTCGTCACACTGACAGCTACAGAGAGGCCTTAACATATCAGAGCTGAACAGAGGGCTGACTTCATCCTTTTGGGTTGTCAGAGTCACCGCAGTTCTCCACCCTCCCTCCTTCCTGCATCATCGGCCGTGATTGGCTGATCCCAAATGAGATCTTAGACAGGTTTTGACGAGATGGAAGGAATCCTGATGGGACAACTGCTGCTGCTGATGAGATCATGGTTATAAATAAGGTGCCTTTGATGATGGCGTAACAAACCACACAACAGATGACTCGTTCGGCTTTCTTTAAGAGCTCAATGTCATATGGATTTCTTTAGAGAGATATTGCAAATGCAGGAACTGCTGCCAAAGTCAGCTTAGGCAAAATGGGGGAAAAAAACTGCAGCACTGTCCTGACTTCAGAGAGTTATCTTGGGAATATGATTGAGTTTCAGGGCTAATCTTGGAACAAACAAAAAAAAAAAAACCTACCTAGCAAGAGAAAATGGGAATAAAAAACGAGACCACAGCCCATGCACTCAGAGAGAAAGAGGGAAAGACAAGGTTCTGGCTGATCTATCATAGAGGTTTAAAGGATAGAATGTCATCCCCTTTCAGAGCGTCTATCCCTGAAGTCATCCAAAAGTCACATGTGAGTCTGTGTGGATACTTGGTGACTGTACAGGCACATATGTTGCAATGAAACAATTTATTGCTTAATTGTGACGATCACCAGCCCTCCTTAAGGAAGGGTAAGAAACATTTTATTAGAGGGAAGATGTAAAAAAAAGAGGGCAATGTTACACCTTGGTGAGGGGGAAAGGAACAGGGGAGAGGGAGTTAGGGCGGGACATCGGAAGATTGACACTAAGCAATCTTGGTTGTGCTGAAAGTATAATGCACATTGTCTTGTAGGGTGTAATCTATTCGGAAAGACGGGCATCCTATGTTGTGATGTTTTTGCCTAGCAACCCTGTTTGGGGGTAAAACAAAATTTAAAAAAAATGATACAGAAACAATTTTTTTATATCATCCCAAGAAAACGCTGGCTTTCCTTCATAGAATGGATGTGTAAAAACTGGTGTCCAAAAACATCCCAATTCCTACATGTGCTCTACATTTAAGAACCGGTAAGTGAACAGTTAAGATCTGAAATGAGGATTTAAGGGGAATCTCGGTGGCTTTAGTTTTCATTCTAGATGGAAATATGTTGTATTTATATCAGTTATAAAGTACACTGGGATTAATGGTGTGTGAGGAATTTACCGCAGGATTTTTTCCATGCCGTTTACTCACTGGGTTCATTTATTAGGTAATTGTATAGATCTGTGTAGGCGAATGTGGGCAAATGTTTTGGACTGTTAACCCAAGTACTGGCGGGGACTTTGTATGGACACTCAGATATCCCTAGCACTGATAACTTTATACCATCCTCTGGCCTTTTCTGGTAGTGTTTCTTGATAGTTGTATGCCATACCGAGATATAAATCACTCCTGTATTGAAATAAAGATGCTCTTGTCATCTGACAAACAGGAGGCGGATGAGGTGTTTTTCCGCAGTTCAAAATGGTGCCCGTTTGTTTACCACGCTAACGTAATCTGTGACGTAAGCCTAACTTCCCAAATTAAACCAGTCCTGTGACAAATGTGGAGAGATTAAAGAGGGCGACGCAACACACTGATTAAGTATAATGATGGTGGCCGTGAACAGAGGAAGAGGGTGAGTGCTTACACCTATAACTGAGTGATGTGTCTAGGCCCCAATATGAGTTTGTACCAAAGCCTAAGGCATGCCAGTGTATCAACCACTGACGTGCGTGCAAAAGCTGCTACTGCAAGCCTCGGACCCGCAAGACCAGCCAGCCAGGCAGGCAGGCAGGCACGTATGTTCCTCACAAGCCTGTGGAGGGGTTAAAAAGAGGTTTTTATCCACTCAAATAAACACTGGATGTAACAGGAGACGACGCTGAGTGTCCCACCTAGCTGTCACTGTGTGAGCCAGACACGCCTGAGAACGACAGGAGTTTCAAATGCCAAGGCAGGTTAAGTAAACACACACAGGAGTCATGCGCACTATTGCACGCATGCACAAGTCTGCAGAGGCACACAAATAGTGTTGACAAAACTCAGGCTAACATTTGAACCTTTCTACGTGAAGGGAGACCACTGCAGCATTATGCAGCAGATCCATCAGGAGCTGTTGTCAACACTGAAGCTACGTGCTCCAAAGAGTTTTCAAAAAATGTCAATGAACACTTGCCAAAAGTATTAAATGACATGTATTCCCAGAAAACACCCTGGTTTTATGTTGCACATCATATGTATCAGAAACTAAAACTACTCAATCTCCTAATTGCAGGAGTTACTAAAACAGAAAATAGCTTTAAACCAAAACAAAAGTCCTGATAAGACAGAGGCCAGGTTTCCAGTTTCCACAGAAGTGATAAGAGAATTGCTTGATCCTCCCGCAGCCCTGAAAGCATTTGACAGCCACACCACGCTGGACCTCCCACACACTGACAAGTCAAGGACAGAGTGATGCAGGAATGTTCTGCAGAACTCCATCAAACCCTTAAGAAGGAATGTGAAAAGCTCTCTTATAGCACTGAAAAAGACTTTGAAGACGTAATCACGTAATATTGTATATATAAGCTTTGATCCCACACAAGGAAAACATGTTACTAAGTCACTTGTGCATAAGAAAAAATAAGGACAAACTTCCTAAGTTAATAAAAGTAATGCAGTGGAATTGTATCATTCTTTCCATGTGGTCAACTGCTGCGAACATTGTCATCCCAAAGAGACGAGGAGTTTGTGAATGATAAAACTCTAGTGGCTCTTAGCCAAATCCCTCTTTTGACAAATACTTCAAAAGTCCCATGCCGACAAGTTGGTGTGAATAGCGGTTCTACTTGGCGGAGCACTCCACACACTCCTGGGCGCGGGGATATCAAAGAAAGCTCTTCCCTTCCCACTCCTGACACAAAGCAACGTCTCCATTCAACACTCAAAGCATTAGAACAAAAGGGGATTTGCAGAGTTTTGTTTTAGGTCGCTGATCATTGTTCCACATCACCTGCAGAGGTGTGTACCTTTTCCTTCATTTAATCACCGTGTTGATGTTTCCAAACAGAATTAAGGCAGGCAGCTGCTTCATAATCTCCAATCTGTGCGATAGACCACTTCAAAGAGCAGACAGTTTAGTGTAAGGGTCCAGGAAACAGAAACGGGCTCCCTCATGCGGGGGCCGAGGGCAAATCCACCATCATCCAAAAGAAACACAAAGGCCCAGGACAGGGGGTGGTCGGTATGGGGGAACATTGACAGCTGAGCCCAGCTGCACTGTGTTTGGGATGAGGGTCTGCCTGAGGGGAGAGAATAGCTCTGAGAGGAAAGCAGGCTAAAGAATGGGGGTGGGGGGGGGGGGGGGTCGGGTTGAATCAGAGTTACTGCCTGACTCCGTCTGCTCTACTCGTCCATTTGTCCGTCTTTCAGGAGCTCTTCCTCTCGCCTTCATCTGACACACACACAACCAGCTGGAGTCCTTTGTGATAGCGTCACCATGGCGACACATAGCAACATGAAGTTTGCCAAGAGGCCTGGCATTCTACCATAGCAAGTAAAGGCGAGCTCCTGTTTCCTGAATGTTTACCTCGACAGGATACACTGCAGCTGTACCGACACTCACCTAAGCACAGGCCAAAAGGAAAACTCAGCTCAAATAGCTTCCATCTAGCTTCCCTTGAAGACGAAACACTCACACGTCCTTATAAAGGGATGAACCAAGACAGAGCCACTGTGTTGTAAATTAATATCCAACCATTTTTCTAGACCTGGGGCTTTTGCCTTTGTGCAGCTGAGTGCTGAACTCTGCAAACCAGTTTGTCTTGGAACGATGTCAGAAAAGGCTTGTCATGGTCGTCCTGGGACAGAAGCATTAGACATCTTTAAAGGCCCGTATAATGTGTTGTTAAACCGTCATTTTGCACCACAATAAAGCACATACCAAGGCTTCTATTTTCAAGGTGAAAAACTGCAATTTGATATTTTTATATTAGAACTTGTAATCACGTTAGCTGCAGGGATGCAAAGAATCTAGTTTCGTGGCGGACAATGGGCCTTCAAACATCCTCCGTCAGACATCTGAACCACCTGAAAGACTGGGAACTTCATGTCAGTCTGCGACTCTGTTACCACAGGTCAAAGGTCAGTGGAGGGGGTCTCTGCTCTCCAGATGCCTGAACTCTGCAGCACAATAGCTGACTTTGTGTGCGTATGGGCATGTGTGAGCAGAAGGGGAAGGTAGTGGCCTGTGAGTGCCTTTTAAAAGAGTATATTTAGCATGTGTGTGTGTGTGTGTGTGCTTGTCAGGGAAGGAGCTTTGCTAACATCCTGCTCTAACTGCAGCATTTAAATGGCTTTTCCTCCATTAAGGTGAAACGCCACATATCAGTGTGAAACATTTGTTTAGTATGCCTCCGGTGTCCACAGACCCTCAACGCTATCAACAGAGCCGTGTGCGCCATGTGCCCTCTGTGACAGAAACTCATGTCAACACAGGGTAACAGCTCCAGCAGGCTTGCGTCTCCTGAATCTGTAGATAAGAGTGTGTTTACAACTGTCAACCACCACTAAATCTGGCAGGCAGCTGCTCCCTGTTAGGCAATAGACTCAGTTCACTTAACCCACTTACTTGTGTTCCACTGTTCTAAGTTCAAATAAAGAGCCTGGTTACCTGCATTCCACATTTATGGCTTAATGTTCCCATCATCCAGTCAATCAGTGACAAGCAAAGACAAATGCTGAGAGCAAGAAAAAACAATATCATCAGGAGTGTGAAAGAAATGAAAGTGCTGTTTCAAAACAGGTCCGTCTGGGGTCATCAACTACATTTGGCTAAGGGAAAGAATTTTAATTGCAAACACTAGGGGGCAAATTTCTCAGAAGATTAACTTGTAAAAACATAATATGTATCATGAAGCACTTTTTTAAAAATAATATATTTACACAAGATATTATAATTTACCTTTTGCTAGTATTACTAGTTTTATTTCCTCATTAATTTAAAGATAGACCTTATGCCATGGAAGATTCCATAACATTTTGGAGGGGACCTGGATCAATATACTGATTCTGGATCAGTTTGAAAAGTCCCCGTCTGTCATTATTGTTATGTAGGGTTGGTTACTCAATTACCCAACATCAGGATCTTGCATTTTATAGCAATTAAAAAAAAAAGAAAAGAGGGTTCCGATATACTTGGACCAACTATATCGTTATTAATGGGGATATAGATTTCTTACAGCCTTTACAGTGTAAATGATCATGATACTATGATCAGATCACTGATCTAGATAACTGACAACATCTGTAAAAGACAATATTTGGTGGTTGGTTGAGGTTTGCGTATTATTATAATCTGATGAGATTACGTTTCAAATACAAGTGCTAGAAATTGCTTTGTTTCTATAGAAATCTTAAAAAAGGATAAACCTTATTCTTAAAATCACTATGATTAACACATTTTCTCACAGATGTTTGTTCCATTTACTGATTCACACAGTCTCGTCTTTTTTTTAAGAGCGTTATCAAACTTTTTTTTTCTTCTTTTTGTTCAGTACACGCCAAGAAATAAGCAACATGTGAGACTTAGTTTCTGTCTCCAGGATCTTGTTACAGGGGAGGGGTTTAAGTGATTCAAATAAATGAGGAACGTTGGAGAGAAAAGTAACAAAAAAAAAAAAAAAAAAAGAAACAAAGAGAAGTGGGAATAAAAGGAGAAACAAGAAGACAGGACAGCACACACGTTTGTCATCCTGTTTCCTTCAGCTCCTGAACATTCCTGCTGCTTTGTAGGGCATAAACCTGAGCATTAGCCCTAACACTAAAACTAACACGCCCACACATCTCACGCATGCTTTCACTGCGCTCATTTCCCACAGTGTTGCTCACCGGCTGACTGGTACTTTGGGATCTGACTGGCTTTGCTGTGTGAAATGACACATCAGACGTGTTGGCAATGACAGCGTGAGCAACAGTGACAAGCCCAGAATGCCTAAAAACAAAATCATGAGGGAGAGTCTGAGTCCAAAACAAGACTGAATATGTAATTGTGGATTGTATAAGACTTTTTGAATGTCAGCCGAGCCTTGATGCTGCTATGTGGATAAGAGGCCACTTAGGCCTGTGTCTGCATGGTGAACTAAAAATACCCACAACAACACGCCAATGTTGCCACCACACAGTCTCAAAGTGCTAAACACAGCTCTCTGATAAAAAACACCACAGTCCACCAGAAAACCAGAGCCTGTGGAAATACAGTCAAGGACAGGAAAACAGAACCGCGACCTCTGGGAATAATAGGCGCTGGGACAAAATAGAAAGAAGCGCAACACACCGACAAAAACAAGAGGCCACCACACACAAACACACATCAGCCTTGAAGGCTGAAACACAATGCAGACGTCATGTCATTACATGACGGATTGCTGCCTTGCTACTGCAGCCATTAGCATATAAATGCAGCAGAATGTGGTCAAAAGTTCATTTCTTCTTTTACATGCTACAAGCTGTCTGAGCATTTTGCCCCGAATGTAGGAAAGTCATAATTTGATTTGTATGACTAGGCACAAAAAGGAGGAGGAAAGCTGGCAGGCGCATTTTACAAGCCCTTGAGTTTACTCTTCCAGGAATACCGTGAAACACCAGCGTCGGGTGTTGTTTCACAGTCCTGGGGTTTTTTCCTTGCGTTCCTTCCCCCCACTTTGACATTCTTTGTCCTGACTGCTTGCACATGGAGGGGAAAGGAGACACTGGCGGCCTAATCCACAGCCAGAGGCACACTAAAGCCATCTGGGCTCAAAACCAAACGTCAGGCCTTCTGTGTCTCCAATGTTAGTGAAGGAACGAGGCAGGCGGGGGAGGACGATGGAAAGTTAAGCAAAAGAAAATGAGAGAAAGGGGGGAGACGGAGTGGTAGGAGGTAGCAGAGAGAGGCTAAAGGGGGATTTAGAACAAGAACCAGGCTACTCTGGTGCATACTGTCTTTTGTGGTTTCCAGTCCTGACCCTGTGACCCTATACATCCTGTTGAAGGGGTGGAGGCGGAGGGAAAGACGAGATGGCAGCTATAGGCACTATGGCTGCATGTGCGTGCGTGTCTGGGGTTTTTTTTTTTTTTTTTTTGGAGCTGCAAGCGATGCAAAAAAAAAAAAAAAAAAAGAAGGGCGACACATGGAAATGAAACATCTACAAAATCTGTCCCTCAGGTGTGACTTTTCACGCCCTTCTTCTCTCCCGTCCCGTGTGTTTACATCCACTCCCTGCAGAATCTTGTGTGGGGGGGGGGAAACAATGGTCTCTCCAACATTCCCACTCTCCTGCTGAGAGCTCTCGTTTGTCCCGTACATTCCTTTCCCCATTCATCTCTTTCTCTCTGTCCTCCTGGATAGAGAGAGGAAGAAAAAAAAACTTCTGGTACTCTTTACACGGGGGAGGGGGTGAGGGTGTGCCTTGAAGATTTCTGAGCGGAATCAGTCCCCCTTAAACACAGGCTCTCCCCTTCACCTCCTTCCTCTCTGTTTTACTTGGTTAGTGAAGCAGCAAAGCTTAGAGAAAGGGAGGAGAATGAGGAGATGCATTCTTTCTTTCTCTTTCTCTCTCTTGCTGTCTCTCAGTTTGTACCAGGGGGTTAGCTGTGGCTTATTTTTAATGACTAGTTAAAAAGAAGCAAGGGAGGGTTGGGTCTCTTATACACACATACTCAGTCACACACACACACACACACGTATAACTGTAGCTGAGTCTGGGACTTTCACAGAGAAGTCTTTAATTTGCACTGAGGCCAGGCCTCCCACACTCCACTGCCTAAACCACCCACTTACAGCCGTGCTCTGTCGTCCCTCACAGTTCCTCCAACAACGTCACACATCTCCTGAATAGTGAAAGCAGCATGAACTCTTAACCACACAATTTTGCTGTCAAAGAGAACCAAAACCCTTTCAATATACTGTCGGGATACAGAGCGGAAAAACATGTTTGCCTCTCTTAGGAAAAAGGCTGCATCTCATGTGGAGGAGATTTATTTAACTATATATACCACTTCTTCTCGTGTTTTTTCACTCCCTCGGGGCGTTAAAAGTTTACAGGCCCTGCCTTGCCCAGCGTTCGCATGCGGGAGCAGTGGGGATCATCCACAGTCAACAGTGAGGAAATCCTTTCAGGGCTTTGCTTTTCCTTTGCTCTTTCTGATGCCAAAACATGAACAGGAAGAGCTGACTGTAGAAAGGGTGGGACCAGCCTGATACCTGGGGGAGTCTGCTCGACTCCACCTGATCCGATGCACCAAATGACTCGATGCGACACCTCAAACACGCAGGTTTCAATCACTGAAACACAGCGTGTGTTGTTTCGGCTCAGCGGGGACAGCAGGAGTGCACTGCTGCAGCCATTCTTTGTGTTTGTTGCAGACCAACCAGCTCCTCCCTTTACCCCCCTCCCCCCTCCACCCCCCAGCCTGACTTTTTCAATCTTCAAGCAGGAGAATGAATGACATTATGACATTCTCCTGCTTGTGTTTCCTGTGTCAAAAGATATCCAAACGCCACTCTTCCTCCCTAATTGGCCATAATCAAAGCATTCCAGGCCCTAAAAAGCAGGGCCCAATCAAGTCGTAAGTAAACAAACACCTAGCAGCCACAAATAAAAGCTTTAAATCCCACAGATTCATCCCACGGCCTTTATTGTTTCTTGAAGACATGCGTAGGCAGGAAATCGTCGGTCGTTTAGGGAGACTAATAAAAATGAATTCACACAATAAATAAATACAACGTAAGAGCATTATTTAGCATGTGTCTGCAGGTGCAACTTATTCCCACAAGTTACTTATGATTAAATTGCACCACAGCATTATGCTGCTAGTCAGTATTTGGGTCAAACTCAACAGTTTAGGAGGTTTTACTGAGCATATGATGACATCTAGTGTAGGATTTTATATTGCAATTGGAGACTCGGGATCGCACTCGGACTGAATTTTGTTTCAGATATCTGACGGGGAAGATTAATAAAGTGGAAAAAATAAGTTTATCTTGTAACGCACAGCTAAAAAAAACTCTTTGGACTAAATTAAATGTATTTCGATGGGTTTATCTGGTGACTAACAGTGCTAAGCTGGAGCTGAGCAGCATGACAGAGATGCTGAGTGTTTATTCCACTCGTGTCCGTGAAGGAGCAGTACAGGAGCGACAGTGCAAGTTCCCACTGGTTCACATTCTCAGACAGTCATGACAGGATGAAGTAATTACTGAGCGTCTGACACACCAGCATGGCTCGGATTTATCTCTGCCAGGAAGCCAGATAGCCAAATCACAGTTTACCCACATCCAGCTCCCAGTTTGGGCTTGATCCTGCAGCTGCACAAGGTAACTAAAGTCACATGCACACACTGACAAGACAAGACACACCCTCATCCTCCACATCTGCCACTTAGAGTGAAGCCTTGTTCCTTTGTGTTCCACGTGTGCTCATGTCACCACAAGTCTCGACCCTGCCCCTGATTTCCTGTCAAAGCACCAGAATGACACCATGGTAGTGTTTAATTTACATCTCGCTTTGAATAATAATTCCACCTTAGTGTGGGTAGCTTTCATCCACTGACGTGCAGGTGTAGTTCACATGAACAGGGATAAGTTGCAAAGACAGGGCTTTTTATCCATTCCTGTAATTAAACATCTGAGCAGGAAACAGGATCACTGTGTGTGTGTGTGTGTGTGTGTGTGTGTAACCAAGAGTTGCATTCCTTCAGCCAGCATTGCTTGATCTCCATGTCTCGGAGGCAAAAATACATCAAGCCTGTATGTCAGTTACTGACAGTCATGACTCAGGCGTGCAACACCTCACTAATCACTCACTTCCTGTGTGTGTCGGTGGCATTGATTGGAGGATAGAATCTGCCTGAAATAACATCTGACAGTTAGCTCATGATACGTGAGCTTCCCCTCATATCAACAAACCCTACACAGGAACTAAATAGGTTCTTACACAGACATGCAACGCCATCTAGTGGTAATATGCAATGACTGAAGAAAACAAAAGACTAAGCAGCTGAAGTGAAAGTAACAGATTACTAGTACTCATGTTACTGTAATTGAGTTGATTTAATGGGTACTTGTATTTTTTTAATTTTTTGTATGTTTCTAAATCAGTAATTATACTTGTGCTAATTGTACTGAAGTGCATTTTAAAAGACGTACAGTACACCCAACTGTTACTGAGTAAATTATTATTTTTGTTTTAAAATGATCAACAGACATTGTCAAACTTCAATAAATAAATAAATAAATAATCCATCACATCATAGTCAACCAACCAGATTAAATGTAATGCACCACACCAAAACAGCATTAAATAGAGGTTATTTTCTCAGTTTTAGAGTTCATAAATGTAGCTATACTGCTTTATTTTTTTATTTTAAATTGAATTCATTGGTGTTATTTTATTTATAAAAATAATTTTGACCAACCTTTTAATTTATACAGATGATTTAGACTCTTCCTTTTTAAGATTATAGATGAGATGTTTACTGTGTGCAAGGAAACCGTGGCAAGATTTATTACCAAAAATAAACATGGGGGCTGAAAGTAACTAGTAACTTTTACTTTGAGTACTATTCAATTGAGCTACTTTTTACTTGTACTTGAGTATTTTATGTATGATATACTTGTACTTGAGTAACAATACTTCTACATGATTAGAATATATCAGTACTCTTTACACCTCTGCTAAGCAGTTTGAATTAAATTGTTTAAAGCTCAACTCAAGCTTATACTCTAATGACTTTTCAGTATACTTTAGCTTTTGTTTTGAAATTAGCGATTGTTTTTTTTTATTATTATTTTTTTTAATAAAAACTACTTTTTAAGCCTTTTTAACTAGCGCCTACAAATAGAAATGGAAAGAAAGGGCTTTCCGATAACTTTTGTTGTAATTAGCACCATTTAAATAAAGTTGAATTGAATTGAATAAATGATTCATGGAAGAAGAAAAAAAATTATTATGGAAAAAATTATTCTGTAAATGATTGAAATAGCAAAAAATACTAAATGCATTTTTTCCCCTGATAAAAAAAATGCTTGTAATGTCTTGAATTAAGAAGTGAAAGTGCCTTTTACTGTCAGTCACTAAAAGGTAAAATGTAGCAAATTTGGGACTAGCAAAGCTGTTAATGGTAGTTCTGTCTGACACTATGTAAAGTGCTGACGTCCTATTCAACAGGGGATCAAAGGGTTACAGCTTACGTCCTTTCATCAGTTTAACTGCTTGTTAAACAAAGAAGAAGAAACACACGATTCATTGGTTTCAGCTTTTGAACAGAGTGTCATAAATAGTCGTTGCAAAGAAAATGGCCTCTGAAATAACACTAAGATTGTTTTGTGCAAAACGATGTGAAAAGTTCAGAAACAAGAACAATATTTCCTAAAGAACAGGGTTAGAAGAACACTGCTTTTCTCTTTCATGGTGCTTACACTCATTGAAGCTTATTAGCTTTGCAATTAGCTGCTACTATAGTGCACCGGATTAATACCAAATCTTTTTATCTTTGTTCTCTGGGCTTTGTTTGGCTTTTCATGTGGATTACAAGAAGTCTCAACTTAACTCAAACAAGTATTTGGAGGCTAATGATAGACAGAAGTATATGCCGGTATTTTAAAATGAATAGCATTCCCAAAAGCACAAAAACAAACAGTAAACATTACATTTCCAGGACACTAAACTGGCTTGATATCCACACTCAGAAAGCAAACACTGAGGTCAAACCCTTATCATTATTGAGTAACTTTCTGCCATTAGACTTTTAGAGTTCTTATGTTGTCAAAAAAAACAACATCTGATGTTAGGGCTAGCTTCAAGAGGGGGCGGGGCCATGAAGCCACCAAAACATCACAAACCACCATTCTCAGCCAATGGCAAAAATCAATTGTAAAAGCCTGGTTTCAACCCATAGAGGGCAGTCACTCTTACATTTTGACAACAGTATATGCCATATTAAATTACTTTGACTAAAATGTCAAGAGTTACACTAAGATTAATCAAAAACATTACTTCATAACCAAATACATTTGTTTTCAGCAGAATAAAATAGTTTTTTTGGGGGGGAGGGTTAGTAACTCTTTGTGTAAATTAATCAACATTTTCTCTGAATAACTTTAGCCAAGTTGGCAGCACTTTATATTAAGGGTCCGTAATAATAGTTAAATAATGCATAATAAGCACAAATTAACCGCTAATAAGCGCTTATTCAACGCTTCTTATATTTATCAGTACCATGTATACTGTAATGATAGATAATGAATGCTTAATAAGTAAAAGGTAATAGTTACTAAGCACTTTAACAAGCACAAAATAACAGCTAATAATAAGTGCTTATAAGATGCCTGTTAACATTTATAAATACTATATATACTGTAATAATGGAAAAGTAATGCTTATTAGGCAAAAGTTAATAAGCACTTATAAAAGAACAAATTAACAGCGAATAATAAGTGCTTATAAGATGTTTGTTAACATTTAAAAATACTATATATACTGTAATAATGATAATGAATGCTTAATAAGCACAAATTAATAGTTAATAAACATGTATATGATGGTGTATTAAAAGATAATAAGCACTTTTAATTGTGCTTTGATTACTTACTTTCAACAAGACCTTTGTATTATAAGTGCTTATTAACAGCTGATTTGTGCTTATTAAGCATTAAATATTCAATATTACAGTACATATAATATTTATAAATGGAAACCAATGATAAAAAAAGTCACTCAAAAACATGGTTTTGGAGAATCACAAGACCACATACTCCTCAACAGCCAAACAGCAAGGCACTAGGAACCTTCCACACTAGCAGGAATAAGACCGTGAGGTTCTCCCTGCCCTGTGAGACGTGTCTGAACTCTGCGTCTTCCTCCTCTGCTGCACACTTTAACAAGACGCAAAGTCTGGAAGTGCAGTTCCAGGGGGACCCTGGATGAGACATTCATAACTCGACCTGGCAGAGGAGTGTGTGGTGAAGATGTGCCAGGCATTAGTGTGATGTAGGGCCCACCTGTCACCCCCAGCCCGCCACCACCAGAGACACACTAAAATAAACCCACAACATGCAACCTCGGGTATGCCGTTTTCAAAGAAAAGTAGATAAAAAATTTGGGGTGTCCCGATCCGATATCGGTCCGATATCAGCCTGAAAACAAATATCGGATTCAAATTTCTGATTTTTATTTTTTTCCAATTCATTTTGTATTTATTTTATTCAATTGTAGAATACTGTAGATATTATGTTGAAGGTTAAAATTTATGTAACCAATGGGTTAATAATAAATGGGTCAGTTTTTCCTCATACCTACTGTTGTTGACTATTGTTCTCTGTTTGTGTAACACCACATGATTAAGCCTTTTCTAACATTCCACACCACAAAATAAGTAATTATTATTATTTTTAAGAAAGAGAAAAAAAAAGTAATAAAAGTATGGATGATTCATGCTGATATCGGAGCAATATCGGTATTGGCTTATATGCAAAGCTGCAATATCGGTATCATATTGTAAATTAAAAAGTTGTATCAGGACGTCAATGTGAAAAATTACCTTAAACTTTGAGTAAAAAGATACTAAATATGGTGCAGGGATCTGTTAACACTCTTTGAACTGTTTACAAAATTAACCTTCTAAAAAATCTACTTCAATAACTCTGTACCTGCCAGTAGGTGAAGCATATATGAGTCAATTTAAAAAATTAAAAAAATAACCTTTAAATAAACTGGAAAATGGTTTTGTTTCTATTTTTCCCACAATATTTCTTAAAGAGGTCAAGACATGCTTTTTGATAAACAAGTCTGGAATGAGTAAGCAGAAAGCCCAGGGTGGGTGTTGTTGACTTCAATATGAAGTCAAAGGTAACTTCCTGCCTGCTATTTCATAATAAAAGTCATAAATGTCAAACTGTTCCTTATGCTGAGTATCTGATGTTAAATTACAGGTTTTTAACATCACTGGTGGACAAGTTGTTTCTAAACTTGGTCAAACTTCATATTGTTTGAAATCCCCATATTTTTGTGTGACTTTTTTCGGTCGTTATTTGGGGATTTCAAACACATTGCAGATCATCAGACTAAGTAGTAGTTGTTAAACTGTGAATTCACTTTTAGAGTTCAAGTCAAATTTTTGCTTAATTAAAGGGTTTTTCCACAAGTTTTACTGGGCTGTAACCCTTGTAAATACATTTTTCCACAAAGTATCTTAACTGACACAGAAACAACACAACACTGAAAATTCCTTGGATTGTTTGAAAATATTTGGGTCAATGACAAAGCGCCTAAATGTCCTGTTAAACTGAATTTCTTTCTGTTATAAAATGTTTAAATGCATAAAAAGATATATGTGTGTACTCACTTTGATTTTTTTCTTATCAACTATTATTTATCTGTAACATATTTTGTAATTCAAAATGTAAAAATATCATGCGGTGCGACATGGTGGTTACTACTGCTGTTACAAAAACATCTTTAAAATCACTTTAAATCTATTTAAAATTATTTTCTGCACTATTTGGCATGAATTCCTAAGTGATTTGTAGTCCTGTGCAGCATAACATTTGAAAGTGTTTCTGTCTATTTCCCCTCAAATTATATTATTAGTATTTTATAAAATATGCACTGAATATCTTTACACCCATTTACAAAATTAAAAACCAAGTTAACTATTAACCAAAATAAAGTTGCATTACACTTGAACCAATATAGTATCAGTGCAGTCTTTTAAGTATTACATTTTACAATAGCATGCAACTCATTTAGAATTGAGTTTTAACCTGGGAATCCGTTATAGAATGGAGTTATGATGCACTAATTCATCCAGAAACCATTCACACGTGGAGGTAGTTTATTTTGAAGTTCACCTCCACAGACTTCCGGTGCCTGTTGCAGCTGTCAGTGAAAGCCAGCGTGACGGCGGAGCGCCTCGATAACAAACAAAACCTCGTGTTTTACTCACACATTCGTATCCAGTAGTCACACAGGCTGCGCAGAGCTCCGTACAGACACTGAAGGAGCGACATGACGGTGGTGGGACAGGCTGTGCTGGTCTAACCGGTGGAGTCCTGTCGGTACTTTCTGGGTCTGGCGTCAGAACGGGCACGCGCCTCAATTCTCGGACACCCCGCCTTTTCCCGCCCTGAGTTGTCTCATATATATACACACACACACACACACACCGCTGTCACTGTGGAAAGTCCCGCTGTAGCGGTTCCAGAGTGACTACCTCCCCTAAATCTTACCCCCCCCAGTAAAAAACAACCTGGTTTAAAACTACTCCTGTGGGATATATGAATCCGGTGTCACGCACGGAGAGTATAACCCGAACATAATCCAATAAACAAAGAAAACGCGTGTCTGTTCACTTTGAAAACAAAAATAAACAAAATGTATTGGTTTTTTTTTTGTTTTTTTTTATAGCAAAAATTCGTTTTCCGGGAGTGCGCATGTGCGCGCATGCGCAAATACAATCTCCGTACGATGCGCACTCAGACCGTGACACCGTTTTTAAACTACCACCGCAGCTTTATTTTAGAAAGCACACTTTTTACAGGAAGGCTTTCGATGTTAATATAATCTGTGGTGTAAAAAAAACAGTAGTGAAATTCAAATAAATCGTCAAAGACAAAGATATAGAGTTATTTGTGTGAATTAGTCGTGGAATTTACTGCGATGCAAAGGGACACCGTGGACGCTAAAATTCTTGGGAAATTATTATTAGTATAATTTTTATTGAAATTATTACATTAGACCGTAAGTTCCCAAAGTGGGTTACGGGTACCCTCAGGGGTACACAAATTATCATAGGGGATGCGTGAATAGAGATGAAAAAAAAACATTGATACGTTTTTACATGACATATATAAATCATACATAAAGTATGTAAGGCGCCAACAATATCCAAGCAATAAGTGACATATCGGTCTCTGCAGGATTTTCTCTTTTAAATTTCATTCATTTTGTGACCAATTTTTTATTCAATTTGTGGAATCTGTGTTAAATAATTGCAGGAAAATTGACTTTTTTGAACAGTTTTAAATTTAAATTGACTACAGTCATTTGAAAAATGTGATTCTCCAAATATTGTGGAATACACATTGAATTTGTGTATTTAGATATCTGAGATATCCAAGCTAATTTATTTACTGAGCTGAATTATTTGGTAATCTGGACAATAATTTATGTTTTTTTCTGTCTTTTTAACTTTCTCCTGCAAGCCGAATTTGATGGTCTAAAGGGCCAAATTTGTGCTGTAGGGCTATATTTATTTGTTGTATTATTATATACTGTAGAAATGACCAGAGGTGAAAGTAATGGATTACAAGTACTCACATTACTGTAATTGAGTTGCTTTTATGAGTAATTGAACTTTTTTGAGTAAATTTCTAAATCAGGAATTTAACTTTTACTTAAGTACGTTTTAAAATAAGTAAAGTAATTCATTACATTTCTACGCCCAACCACTACTGAGTAATTTATTATTATTTTTTATTTCCGTTTCATGGTCTCTTCATAAACTATGAAGGCACATTGAACATAATCCATATGTTCTTTGTCGTGCCTTGTCTGATCATGGACCAGCCCACTTTCTTGGGTTCAGGTTGGGGTTTCTACCTATCACGTTGTTACCCACATGGCACCGTTTATTTCGTAAATGTGGCTATACGAAGCCACATATTTTTTTCTTTTATTTTGAACTCAATTAATTGGAGTTATTTTATTTAAAAAAGAAGTGTACATTTTGACAAACCTTTTATTTTTATACAGACCCCTTTGTGGAAAACAAATGAAGTTCCAGGTGTAGAAGATTTGGTCTCTTCATTTTTAAGTTCATACATGAGATGTTTACTGTATGGAAGTGAACAGTGGCAAGATTTATTACTAAAAATAAAGTTATGCGGTGAAAGTAACGAGTAACTTTTACTTTGAGTACTATTTAATTTAGCACATTTTTACTTGTCCTTGAGTATTTTATGTATGACTTACTTGTATTTGTACTTGAGTAGAATTTCAGTCAAGTACCAGTACTTCTACTTGAGTAGGATATATCAGTACTCTATATCAGTACAGTGGTACCCCCTTTCTCTTATTTCTGAATCCAAGTACTCCCTTTGTCCGACGACAATATTTTGCTTAGAAAACGATTTAAAAACAACTATAGAGCATAATGATGGAACGAACGAGTGATAACACACATTTTAAAGAGTTTCATTTTGTAAATAAGTGGGAAGAACCAGTATTTAGTGCAGTGGTTCCCAACCTTTTTTGGATTTTGACCCTATTTTGTTATCAAGAATTTCTGCTGACCCCAAATATTTTTATAATTTTTTTTTAGAATAAGTTTTTGATCATGTTTGAGCTCAGATGTATATTTTTTTTGCATTTTAGTTTAACTGTATTTATATTTCACAAGGTGAAAGTATGGACATATAGTTGTTTAAGATTGTGTGCTGTTTGAATAATTAAAAAAATAATAGGAATTAAAGATAATTCAAAAATCTATTTTGATTTTTCAGGAATTTCAGGCGACCCCGTTTAAACTTCAGGCAATCCCACATGAGGTCCCGACCCCAAGGTTAAAAAACACTGATTTTGTTTTTTTTCTTCATTTCTGGTCATCTCACGCCTGGGTGGGAGCAACACTGATACTATATTTGTTAATTTCTCTCTCTCTCTCTTAAGTACCCCCTGAAGTGCCATCGCATACCCCCATTTGAGAAAGGCAGTGGCTATCCGTACGCAGCACCCCTATTTGGCCAGTTTAGGTCACGTGACTAAGACCCTAGCCCTAAAAATTGTTGCGATATTGGGTTATAACCTAACCCTAAACCTACGTACGTGTACTTCGGTAACCTTACCAATAGCACCGGGCATTGTCTGTGCGGCAACTGTGCGAATAGACACTTTCTTTGAGAAATACTGCTTTACACCTCTGGAAATTACCATTCACAGCCAAACTAAAAAAAACAAACAAACAAACCTGGAAACAATTCCCTCAAACAGACATAAGATGAGATGTTTTACTGTAAGTCTTGACCTCACTCTGAACTCATTAACCATAACAGAAAAGCTGACACTAAAGCTGCTGGTGCCTGACTACACATGCTCAAAGCTGTCAAACACGGATTCAGGAGCTTTGCACCTCTAAGTCCACTCTGGAGTGGGATCTCCAGAAAACACCACAACAATCCCTTCCTTTGCACAGGAGTCACCCTGACATGTGAAAAATGACATGTGACAAATGGCGTTCAGCGTTGCCTGTGGACAGTTGGCTAAGTCAGGATTGAGCAATGTGCCTGATCCTGATTCAGCAGGACTTCAGTGCACTGGGTCCCACTGGAGTATATTTAGCAAACTGGGAAATCCAAAGGTATTTATTCTCACAAGCTCTCTCAGAACAGAGCTCCTGGATAAGTGCCAGCGATTGTAACTAATTGGGTCAAGCTGTCTGGGAGCTGTCTCCCACTCACTCACACTCACACAGCACAGACAGAGTAGGAGTGAAGAGCAGAGCAGCAGTGCTGTGTGGAGCTGAGCCCCTGGGGGCACTGTTGTACAGGCTTTAACTCAGTAGAGCACCATGACATTTAAATGCAAATGCACAACTCCAGACACCAGTTTGCGGTCCCTTATTTCTGACAATATATATATATATATAAATGGTGTCCCTTGTAAGCTAAAACATTTAAAAATAGAATATCTCTCGAAGTTAAATGTTTTCTTTAAGAATATGGATGAAATTGTTGCATTTTACGGTTTTACAGTGATGACTATTGTATATATCTATTAAATAATCAGATTATTAACATGTTAAAGTTTTATTTATTCAGACAACTGTCCCTCAAGAAACCCACTTTGATCTCCTGACAACTGCCTGTCTTTGTCACAGGCGTCTGCTGATCGCTTTGATGTTTCATTTGAAGTTTCCATGTCTTCCGCGTAATAATTCCAGCCAGATTCTTTTTGTCTCCTTTTTTAATAATATGTTAAAGTTTCATGGATATGGCATCGATTGCTATATTTTAAATGTTCCAATGCTCCCTGTTCTGCTACTGTAATTAATTACAATATAAACCTTGATGTTTTTAAACATTTTTTTTTTTTCTAAAATTAACTTAAGTAAAAACTTTGTTTTTAATAGATCTACAAATTGACAATGCAAATGCATTTTATATTACTTTGGTTTTGTTTTTTTATATATAAATAAGGACTCTGCCTTTGTATTGCCTGATGAAGAAAATTCATTTAAATAATTATGTAATGCTGGATCATCAACAGAAATGTTCTGAGGAGCGTGCATAACAAGCAAGTGATTCATGGTGTAGCACTGAGGATTATGTCAAGCCTAAGGCTAATATATGCACGTTATCTGCTCAAAATGTCTATTTTAACTGTGCAATAGTTACTAACACAGCTTTAATGTTTTAATACTTTTGACACAAATGACTCATGAACACATACAGTGTATATCTACAGTACATTAGAGGTTCTAAGTCATTATTGGTGCACAGAAAATTACCTTTATTAGTTCATTCAAACTGAATGAATCATGAAATGTGTTAGTCATGTGGCACAAAGGTTCTCTTTATATTGGGAACCTTTGCGCAATGGAGCAAATGCGAATCCACTTCATTAAATTGTCAGTTAAATGATTGCCAGAAAAGAAAGTCTTTCAATCCTTCAGCACTTCTTAGAAAGACATGCAGAGAAAATAAGGCTTGACGATTGACAGCAAATCAGTGAAGGTGGAAAATGAAGGTTTAGAGGGACCTAATGTCTTTGTACAGTAGGCCCTGTTAATAATTTAATGTCATTTTAAAAAACCTGTTAGACAACAGGTTGACTTAGCCATGTGTTCTACTGGGACTGTGGAAATTGAAAAACGTTGCTTAATGTTTTGTAAGAAGCCAAGAAAGAGAAAGATCAAGCAGAGTGAAGAGGTGATGAAAATGTTAACTGGAGACAACGTGGGGTGGAAAAGCCAGGGCTTAGAGGCTCTGAAATCCTCCCATTAACCGATTGGTATGGATTTTCCCAAGCTTTAGAAAGAGGATCTGCTTTAGATTTTGTTAAACCGATCCAAAGGAGCTGGTGCTGAGGCCAACATGTCTGTCCAAGGCAATAGTGGTGCATCTCCAGTGAGTGGAGGGAGCATTTATGTGCACGGTGGGCACGAAGAAGCAAAAGCAGACACTGCCACTTGACGTTCAAAGCAAAAAGATCAAAGGACAGGCTCTTACTTCAACTTTCTTCCACAGGATTAAAGCGGTCATCAATAACAAAGGACAAGAGCAGCACAGTGGGTAAAGTAGCAAATCTGTGTACCCTTTGTCCTTTGGTTATTCTGTTTTAAAACCAAATCAAAATAACAAATAAACAATGTGGTTATTTTGTTTTACTGACTCAAAACCAAAAACGAAATTACAGAAAAATCAAAAACCAGAAAAGCAGTATTTTTCTGTTTTAAAATTAAAATATTATTGGCAAAATTTTGTTCTGTTTGTGAGATGTTTGAATATTCACGGGGAAATTAGAGCGAGATCTTAAGCACGTCAAATTCTGTCAGAGCAAACAGGATGATCCAAATAGTATCCAAATAATTCAATACTCACGGAAGTTGATCACAAGAAACAAGGAGCACCAGTAGAGTCATTACACCACCTCGGGTTCCTTTAATCATATATCGTGTGTTTTTCACAAGAACTCTTTCTTGTTTTGATTTATTTGTGTATTAATAACGTTTCAATTCACCAGTTGTTTGTTATGCGTTGATCCTTTTTTTTTAATGAGAGTAAAAGTCCACCCCCGTCTGTGGGTCCCTCTGTGTGGTGAGCTTAAAACATGAAGCTCTCGTCCATAGTTTCCCATATTCAAATATCACAGAAACAGAACAAGATTTAATTTAAAAACAGAAAAACGCTGCTTTTCTGGTTTTTGTTGTTTCTGTATTTGTTTTTTGGTTTTAAATCAGTAGAACAAAATAACCACATCGTTTATTTGTTATTTTGATTTGATTTTGAAACAGAATAATCAAAGAACAAAGCGTACACGGATTGTAGCAGAGCCTGACAGGTCTCCTCTGTGTGTGTTTGTTATAATTTGTTGGTTTGCTGCAGGGCCAAAAAGCAGAAGAAACCATAACAGCTTGAACCAGTCTTCAGGAACATCATACAATATTCACCACAACAACATCTTCACTTCCCACATGGAGCTCCCAGCAGATTTCCTGTGAAACGCATGCAAACGTCTGCAGGCGCATGTTTGTTGTGTTTTCATGCTATAGCACCTGAAAACGTGTTTTTTTCCCGAGTCGTGGAAATGAAGTCAAAGGTGAGAAGCAGTCAAGGTCTTTTTAATCACACAATAGTTTTGTGTTGATGTGTTCTATGTTCAGTGAGAAACAGAAATGTTCAGTTAAGACTAAGAGTGAGATTATATAATGCATGCATTCAAAGCTTGTGCATAGTGTCCCTGTGGGAGTTGTCCATCTGTATGTACAACAGTAGCGTACAACTGAATTACAACACATTTCCATTATGTGAACGTAACTCCATCAAGGAGGTACGAGAGGAATTTGCTGATGTGTATGGATTTACATCAGTCTGCAATTCCCAATCAGAGCCGTCTGACACTTCCTTTACTTTTACTGAACGCAGAATTCCACATTTCTTCTGATCCCTGAAATACCACATTCTTGGTAATATACTGCATCTGAGGCACATAATCCATCTACGGGACTGCACATCCCACAATGCAATGTGCAAAACTTTTCCGACAATGTCAATAAGAGAGTGTTTAAAGTGGTTTTAAAACAATTTCAACTTTCTACATCTTTTTTCGAGCAAATAATCTTTGATTTATTGAACTATGACGCACACACTATCTTCATGTCATACATAAAATGTCCCGAGAAGCTTTAAAATATGCTGTAATAAGCTTTTACTATACACCTCTGTCTATCTATAAAGCAAGCAACCTCTGTCTGTGTGTATCTGTGTGTGTGTGTGTGTGTGTGTGTGTGTGTGTGTGTGTGTGTGTGTGTGTGTGTGCGTGTGTGTGTGTGTGTGTGTGTGTGTGTGTGTGTGTGTGTGTGTGTGTGTGCTTGGTTCGAGGGTGTGCAACGTCAGATTTGTTTGGACCGCAATGATATGGTTCATGAATTATTTCATGAAATTATCTTAAATGCAGCTTTGCAGAACGGCTCAATGTTGACAGGTAGTCATGGTAAGTTGAAAGCTGTGTAGAATCTGCACAAAGGGCTTTTAAAAATGACTAAAGTGGGTCTAAAATCCTAAGAAAACACCCTATAAATATTGACCAGCAGGTGTCCTCAGTGAGCAACGTTTGAAACTAAGGTGAGTAATAATAATAATAATAATAAAAAATAAAAGTAGGCTTTCACTACATACAGTATCTGTCGCCTATATTAAAGTGCTAAATATTATGCTCTACACAGTTCATTTAGTCGACTAGCTACAAGTTAGTCTGTTTATACTGTTAGCTTTGTTTGTCGCAAATTTTTATGCGCTGACTATGACGATTATATGAATAATAGACATAATCTACACTGTGAGGCCTTCTGTTGCCTTCTCGTTTCAAATTCACCAAATCCTTCTGAGCTGTGACTGTGGAGGTTGGACTGATGAGCCTTTGCTAGCTTGTAGAGCCAAGTATATGCTAATTAATTATAGCGACTTTCATTTGTATGCCAAAAAATGAGTTATGGCTAAACCCAACCGTCATTGATAGTCATAGCGCCACCTATTGGTAAAAGGAAATCATAGGCATTATATTTGCACAGAACATTGCAGTAAAGTTTGTGATATAATCCTTGAAAATGGTCAGCTACGTCTCCACACTTGAACATTTCTGCCACACCCCGACATGCAACACACCTCAACGTGTGCCACGTCCCGCCATGCGTGTGGTTGCGCGGGCCCGTTCAACGGTGCTTGCAGCTTTGGTTTTGAAGCAGCAGCTCACACTGTTTCGTTTTGCTGCGTGGAGCAGAAGAAAGAGCAGCGGAGAAAGGAGATAGAAGTCTGTACTTTGGTCAATCAAAGCCAGCGGTTAATTCAGCAGATGTTCTATCTCCGCTATTCAGGACGTTGAGTGAAAAAAATGTACTTTATAATGATCCGCGCATCATTAGCAAAGCTCTGCTGCTTCATGCCCGGTGAAGCCTGTTCTGTTTGCCGAGGTCCGTGTATGTGCGTGTGTGTGTGTGTGTGTGTCATTTGCCAATATTAAACTGAATCCTGTAAATAGCAACACATACTTCCTACAGGTACTGCTCTAGTGATTGATGTAATGAAAGTAACCACTATATAGACATTAATAATCAAGAATAAATCAAATAAGCCACAATCGTTTCATAACAATGGGTAAGAAAAAAAAAACATTTAATTCCAACCATCATATCTGAAAGGGATTTAAAAAAAATGAAAGGATAAAAGGAAAGCCTGCATTGTTAAGAGGTGGAATTGCACTGAGCATGAATATTAAAACTACACTACTACACTTGATTAAAAGTGCTGCAGTTAAAAGCTGATGACGATAATAACTTTCTTTTAAAATGAAGCTTTAAAACAAAAAACAAGAACATTCTCTCATTTGTTCCACTGGTTCATTTTCTTTCTTTGTCAGAGATTTTGTCTCATTTAAGGCCTTTTTTAGGAAGAGAAATGTAGATTAATATGGATCTTTAGTAAGTTACTATGTTAGAACTGACAATCCAATTACATGCAGTATATAGCATCAATCATATGTAATATAACAATATGTGCTGCTATAATGTGTACTAATATACAGAATACTGTATTTTAATGGTCTTTTTTTTTTTTAGCACCTGACACTTTTCTTTAATAGAAATTGCATTGCATGTTGTTCTTGCCATTTCCTGCAGTGCAAATAGTCTAGAAGATAGGTTGTCTGAGTATTTGATTGTGTTTGTCTTTCTCTGTATTTATTAATAACAGAAAAAAAATATATATATACTTTTTAGGTTTGGAAAGAAATTCCAAGGAAATTCAGACTTCAAAATGCAAATCATCAAAGGAAGTACAGTCGTTTTATTATGCGGCTGCAAATTATAGATGAATGTATAAAATAATTAGCTTAATCTTTTAACCACCTTATATCTAAGAATCAGTGTTTAAAGCAGTGTGCAGAGGCCATTAGTTGAAAGGTCTGACAGCACCTGCAGCCATACAATAATTCATTCCACAGCATGAGTAAAAAGGAAATATGGAAGTCCCACATGACATTATTAAAGAAAACAAATTGATGCACAGTTCCTTTTTGATTCTCTCTCTCTTTCCTCCATCCCTCGCTTTATGTAGAAGGAAAAAAAAAACGTCCGTCGCTAATTAGTTACAGTGCCTGACGACGAGTGGTAAAGATCCAAGAGTGAGATGATTGCTCAGTCGTAACAATGACAGCCATCTTAAGCAATCCTCTACCTTCAATGCCAATCACAGGGAAGTGCTGGACAAATTGCTTGTACGATAACACCTAAATCTAATGTTTTGTTCCTGTCAGCCTCAGTGGCAGCTGACATCAACAATACCACGTGAAACAATGCATGTGAAAGATGGTGAATTTGTAGCAGCAACATCAAAAAGGGCCATCGCCAGTGGTGGAGCAGCGATTTTAAAAGTGACGGTGTTCTAAGGGTAGGGCAACCGTAGACTCCCAATTTAGTTTATGAAATTAATTTACTGAAACCATGATAAGTCAGTGATACTCAACATGTGGCTCTTTATGTCTTAATTTGAATTATTATTCCCCCAGAAATCCTTAAAAGGGGAAAACTTTTAAACCCATTTGTACCTTTTTCTTGGGTCATTTTGCAACTTTTTTTTTCCATCAGATTACAGTTTTTTTGACACTTTTATCCAATTTTTTTTAATTGATTCCATAGCCATTTATTGATACTTTTCATCCAAATAAGCTACTTTTTGCCCAAAAAATAACACATTTTGCCTATTTTTCTTCCACATTTTTGCCCTTTTTCACTGTTTGCCACATTTTATTCATATAAGCTACTTTTTGCCATTACATACCACTTGTTTCCTCGTTTTTGTCAAGTTTTGTTGGCCACTCTTTAATGCTTTTGGCCCATTTTAGTCACTTTTCAATCTTTTCTTGCCACGTTTTTGCCACTTTTGGAGCACTTTTTGCCACCTGTTACTCATTTTTTGTCACTTTACACTTTACTCATCGCTATTAACTCCTTGTTTACCTTCCCAGAACGGCGGCTTTGTCAAATGGCTGGCTGTGATTGGCTTGATCACCATTCAATCAATCTAACTGGACCAATACGTTTTCAACAATGATTCCCTCTGTAAAAAGTGAGGGGGATGAATTTTAGTTTTTATGAAAGTATGTCGCATCCCCCACGGGAGAGACATGCCTGGCCATCACTGACCAAACAGTAAGCCTCACTCTGCCAAAAACTAAAGCGCCATTACTTGATGTAGATGTAAAAAAAAAACAAACAAATTCACACATGTCAATGTGTTTGATAAAGCTGGATGGCTTTAAATCTTTTTAAATCTTGGATGGCTGGTGACGTGCTGACGTGGTGACATATCGATCATTTCCTGTTTACGCTCTACCGCTGCTTGCAGCGCTCTACTACTGTGTTCTGCTAACTCTAATCAAACTTGTTGTCATTGATATTTTAGCCTTGAAAACACTTGTTTTAATTTTTTACCGTACAGTTAATCGTACGAAGGTTAAGTAAAAAGCAATCTCGCCTCTTATAGGCAGTGTAATCTCCTTTAAACTTCCTTTTGTCCTTAGCTTAGCTTAGCTTAAATTTAGCACCTATGGCTTCTCTCTCCTCCCCTCCGCTCTCCTGGCCGGTGTGTCAGATGTTTAGTTACTCCTCGTCCTCCTTTAGGGACAATGGTAGTTGCAGGTCCGTGGGATCCTTAGTGTGGAGTTACAGAGTCTCAACAACTCTGTCTCCACCCTTTTCTCTGCACACACCCAACACAGCATAACGTGGATGGCTGTTCATCATAGGAATGGGATCCACACAAGGTTCCTGCTGCTTAACAGAAGGTTTTCCTTGCCGCCATGATGAATTCATGTTGGGTGTGGGATACATATGTATGTGCATATACGTATATATGCATATGTGTGTATCCATAAAATGAAGAGTCCGTCCTTAAGACTGCTCTACTGTAAAGTGCCTTGAGATACCATTGGTTATGATTTGGCGCTATACAAATAAAAGATTGATTGATTGATTGATTGGATAGAAAGAAAAGGATCTTCTGTATTCTGCAAGCTGTGTAGCAGCTGCCTGGTTCAGAAACCAGATTTTAGTCTCCACAAGACTCGCTGTGATAAATGGTCTTCATTTAGTTCCCTCCTCTGGGGAGAAAGCTCTGAAAGTCTCCGTCTTCATCCTATGAGTCTCTTTTTATCGATCGAAACTTACCATTACACAACAGGGCAGTCAACTCAATATCCCGACTGGGTTTAATTGCACTCGCACATCAATTATCAGTAATGACAACACCGTGGTGCAGCATCACTTTTGACTAACTGTAGAAAATAAATAAATCAGGCAGGTTTCAAACAGAAATGGATAAATGTTTGCCTGAAGTCACTGGTGAGCGCTTTGATTTCATTGATTTCGTTTTTGCCATTTGTTCAATTTGCAGTTAATGTGTTCGATTAGATTAATGTAACCCATGTCAGCCCGGTCGAGGGAATTGCTGACTTGTAATTGGTATAATTAAAAAAAAAATAGAATAGAAGCGAAAGGCAGTGTGCGTCAGACATTGGTGACTCAATGTGCAGAATGTAAGAGGATGATGTTTGGATTTGCAGTAGGAAACACAGAAGCACCCAGTGCTTGGTGCCAGCACCACTCAGCATCAATACTGCATGCAGCAGTTCAGCCCATGAGGCAGACACGAGGGCTAAAAAAGGATGCAGCAGTCGCTGAGCTTTACAACTCCAATAAGCTCCTTTTTTTGGAAGGGGAGAAAACAGCTCTGGGTTCAACTTATTGTATCTGAGGGGGAAACTGGGTCAGATGATAATAGAGAGGTTGTGTCTGTGTTCGGGAACGTAGAATAGTTCATGGTCAGCTGAGCCGGTCAGGGATGCTCTTGTTCTTAGAAATGGATAAAGTTTTAGGAAAAAGAGCTCATTAGATGTGTTTTTCAGGATTATAAAGTTAGATAGGTCAATAAACAGGTTGTGTATGGTCACTGTTAAATGGTCAACTGATGGAGCCTGCAAATGGTACCAGAGCCAGACTTTCAGCCACTTGTTTGCAGTGAGCGCTTCACCGTGTCTGTTTTGGATTAGTTAGCTCGTGTTATAGCGCGCTGTGACAACATTTAGCTGAATACACACTGGTTTTACTTTTGAGCAGGAAATTAAACTCTGATGCATTATGGGTGCGTACAAGTGCATTTTCATTAGTTGATTGAATTCACAATTACATTTAATAGGATGTGTTTATGTGCATGTATATAATATATATATATATATATATACAGTATATATATACTTAAGTGTATGTGTTTGTATGTACATACAGTTTCACTTCACTTTTGCAATATGTTTCATCTCTCAATCTGCAAGGTGGTTCCTTTTCTTTGACCAATTACTTTATTTAAAATGTTTATGATGACATTTTTTTTGGTTTTACGGTTTGATGTAACCCGATTGTTTGCAAATGTTTGCTGATTTGTTGAGTAATTGACTCTTTCCTTTCATGTATAAAGATTGTGGTGGGTGGGGGTGGAGGGCGGAGACAAACAATAAATATCTAATTCTCTAAATTCATGCTTGGAAGATAGAGATCTTGAAGGACTTTTCAATGTATTAAGTGGTCATTTCTATTATTATCTCTGCCAGGGAGGTAATATCACTGGCGTTTATTAATTTTTTTTTAACCAAAGATAGACCTTACACCATGGAGGACTCTATTGAATTTTGGAGGGGATCCAGAGAGGGGTGGACTGGGACAATTTTTGTCCTTGGATTTTTTTAGGCCACTTTTCATCCAAAGAAGCTAACTTTTGCCCAATAAATATCACGTTTCCCTATTCCCCTACATTTTTGCCTCTTTTTGTTCCACATTGTTTGCCCTTTATCACTATTGTTTGCCCATTAAAACTATCCTTTGCTATTACGTACAACCTTGTTTATCTTTGGCCCATTTTAGTCACTTATCACTCGTTTTTTGCCACTTTTGGACCACCTGAAACCATGTCTGCCTGCACTCACTTAAACGTAGCAAACTGGACCGGCCCACGGGGCCTGGTATGCCAGATGGCCAGTCCACCCCTGGATCCAGATCAATATACTGATTCTGGATCAGTTTCAAAAACCGGAAAATCCCTATCTGCCATCATTCTCTGATGTTGGCTCAAAGGTAAAGCGACATTTACTCCTTTTTCTCATCTTACTGTGATGCATAACCTGCTGCTAAAACAGCAGCTAAGTTAAATATTCATTCAATGCACACTTATCAATTTATAATGGGCTATGGATTATGTATGTTCATGCGCAGTCATGAGCACATGAGTCTGCATCTGTGCGGAACGTGTTCCCACCGACCTGTGCTGCTCTGGATGGTTCTGACGGTGGTGGTGGTGGTGCGCGGTGGTGAGTTGGTCCTCCTGATGGCCACGGCGAGGCCCGACACCTCTTCGTCCTGCGAGCATCCTTTCTCTATGGCACGTACGTAACTGTGGCTCCGCATGCGGAAGCAGCCAGGCACGGGCAGGTCCAAGGCATCCACTGCTTGCGACTCCATCTCACTGAAAACGGACTCGCACACGGCCTCGATCTGCCCGTTCACCTCCACCTCGCTCACCTGCCAAGGTTTAAGAAACACACACAAACAGATGCAGCATGTGCACAAACACACATATAAAAGGCAAGGTTTAGAAACTCAAGCATAAAAAAATGAAGACTACAAATATTAACAAGGCGTGAGATAAAAGAGCGTTAGCTTAATAAATAAATCAGAAGAACATCTTTTAATCTTTAAAAGTCATGTCTGACAGTTAAAGCTTCACCAGGCAGTTCCGCATTAAAACAAACCTAGCCTGTATAGGGCTGGGTGATATATCGATATTTAAGATGTATTGAGTTTTCTATTTTGGTGATATATAAAATTGCAACATCGTCTATACCACTTGTGTCAAACTCAAGGCTCAGGGGCCAAATCTGGCCGTTTTAAGCATCCAATTCAGCCCGCAGGAGACAGTAGAAAACATCAATTATTGTGTAAATTACCAAATAATTCAGTTGTAGATATGTCAAATTCACAATTTTAGTGAAGCTCCACAATAACTTTAGAAGCTCACAGTTTTCTCACTAGAATGCATAATTTTTAAATTAAAGATTGACATTTTTCCATAAATCTTTGAAATTTCTCACACACAATGCCACAAAATTCCTCTAAATTACACAGAAATTGGTTACAAAATCAAAAAGTTCTGAAATGAAGATAATGAAATCTAGGGCAGAATGATGTTAAAATTGCTCTTCTTTCCCCACCCAACATCTGCAGCCCAGATCAAGATCAAACCGGCCCATATTTGGCCCCAAAATACCCGTGGTCTATATTGATATATGTATTTTTTATAGCTTATTTTATATCAAAATACTTGTTTTAGGAGTCGCTGCTTTCACTACTTCTCAGAACGGGATGAAAAGCACAGATAGATGGATTTTTGAGTGCGTCCTAACACAGACCATCCCCTAAACAAGCCACATTACAGAACTCACTCACACGTGCTGTCCCTTATCGGAGAAAAAGACAAAAGTGGGACATATTGTGCAGCTGTTTGTTTAAAAAAGGGTCTGTGTGGCATTTTGTATCAGCAAATTTAATCCAGAATTGTCTTTCTGGTCAGATGCAATGTGAATTTAAATCATTGAGGTTTATACGTATATCACCATTTTAAAAAACAATATCAAAATATGAGTTTTAGTCCATATCGCCCAGTCCTAAGCCTGAATATCAAATTTGTTGTACTCATCAATACATTTTGGACTAGAAAATCTTCCCGTTATTTACAGGGATGTGATTAATCACCAGTTTTTTTTTTTTCAACCTTCAAACTGTCTTGTGAAGCTTCACAGAACAATCAACATATAGTAAAGGAGACAGACGTTTGTGGTAAATAGGACGAACCAGGCGGTGCAGATGTGGAGGAATCACAGTAGGAGGAAACTTCAAAGAGCCACACAACAGAGTGAAACAGCAAGTGTTGTTTTTTTAAAAGGTGAGAATATGAAGTGCCTGAGGTAGAACTGGGACTGGAGCTGCTACTGGTGCTAAACAACATCTATGTTAAGTAGTAGAAGTGGTGATGCTTAAAAAAAAAAAAAAAAAAAAAAAAAAACAGGCTCTCAGGCAAACAAATGTTGCCACAGATGTGAGAGAAGGGTGTGTACAGCAGATTATTACGTGAAGTACAATTAAAAAGGTTTGACAGTGTTGTATACAGGGAGGTTAGCAGAGCGGATGAATGAGATTAGAAGAAAAAAAGTTGAGGTTGGAGTGTTAGTTAGCTGGAGAGTGTACGGTGAGACAAGTGTGAGTTCATACTTTAGAGCTTGGAATCAGGAAGGATTGTGGACCTCGATGCATGTTTTGTCCTTTCTTTGGCTTTCCGTTCACACGCTATGCAGAAACACATCAAACGTGTGAGTAAGCGAGACACAGACGTGAGGCAGAACCTCACTTATTCTTATCGTACGAGCCAGGGCCGATGTGACATTCTCCTCTGGGTCTACTCAGAGCCAGGAATTGAAGAATGTCTCAGGGGATCATTATTCAGACGGTGAGGCAAAGTGTTGCCCCTGGGCATTGGATGGGAAGGCATATCCCCGTCACTGCAGGCAGAGAGGGAAGTTTCTCCTTCACTCCAAATAAGATAAAAAAAAAAAGAAGTGCTTAAAATGGAGAGGGATTACCGCCTAAGATTTGAAGCACTGGTGACAGTAATGGACTGCAGCCATCTACTGTAGGAGTGCCAATATCCTATTTAACATCCAAACAAAGCAAATGCTGCAGATGAAAGAATCCCTTTGAATTAAATAAATTAAATTAATCACGCTCCTTTCATAGCTAGAAATATGACTAATATTTCAAGGCTAAGGAACTGGGATAAAGCTCAAAGCTGCTACCCATGATACATATATATATATATCTCAAAACCAATAACTCTGAAAAGAAATTGAAATTGCTGCTTGGATTGTTTATTTTGATCTGCACTGTAAAACTTTGACATTCCTGGAAAAGTTTTGCGCATTGCATTGTGGGATGTGGAGTTGCGTAGACAGATCCATAAAAGTGTGTGTACTTCATTCTTAATGTGATTTCTTGTGTTTCTTGTGCCAAAGTGACTTCCCAACACATGTCAGGTGTTTTCACAGTCTGAAAATTGTGGCAAAACAATGGCGGGTGTTTAATTCTGGGTTTACACAGAAACACCCGAATCCGACTGGAATTGAATGTCTCGTGGAGTGAGGTGATATTACGGGGAATAATGGGAAAAAAAACTGGAACAAAAATGGTATCAAGTGAATCAATATCCTCCTTGTATGAATTAAGTAAAAATACTTCTATGCACAAGTTTACCGGACTCCACATCCCACAATGCAATGCGCATAACCTTTCAGAAAAGGTCAATAAGAGAGTGTTTACAATGGAGACCAAAACAAGCTGTAATAGCGGTGATTTTGACCCTTTTCCTTTCTTTTTGGACTAAACTATGTTTGATTCATTGATGTATGAGGTCTACACTATGATTTTGTTGATAAAAATAATGACGGTGGGTCGCAGCTTTAACTACATGTTAAAGATTCTACATAAACTCCTGCTTAATGGGTCAGAGCTTCAGAAAACAGCATGCAAACGCAGACCCTAAATAAGAAAACGGGGGTTTAATCAAATTCACACTCTACTTGGTGACCTGATTGTTACTTCAGCCTTGGAAGTGGCTACAGGCCAGATTACCTCCCACTGCACAGCCTGATGGGACATACTGATGGAGCTGTAGAGGATGTGGGAGAACACAGCAGGGGAGGCTCCAGAGGGCCACAAACCTGGCTGATGGTGCTCATAGCTCTCATGTAGCTCTCGTTTCGGGAGCGGAATTTAGGCGAGGCCAGCAGCCCTGCCGGGTCCAAGCTGTCCAGACTCCTATTGATGGAAACCTCACTCACCGCCCGCAGATAGCTGTGACTCCGGATCTGTAGCTTCGGAGAGTGCTCAGTGGAAATTCTGCCGCAGGAGGAGAGTGTAGGGAAACAGGGGACAAAGAAGAAGAAAAAAAGAAGCATTAAAGTGGAAATCAGGACCTTTGATAAAAAAAACAGAATCGAGCGAGATAAAGGGAGAAAGAAGGTGGGAGACGGAGATAAAGGGAAGAAAAGAGGAAGACGAGGTATTTGCGAAGTAGGTGGATGCTTCTCTGAACACAAAGATACGGATCGATCCCCAACTGCTTCAGGAGACATTCTTATCCAATCGTCAAGGAAAGTACTGCTGAGAAACACACACAAAGTAGAGCCGGTGGTCCGTCCTTAAAACACCTTGTAAGCACTTTTAACACACACTACAGTAAGAACAAAGCTCGACGTATCGGGAACGGATCGATTGCGTTTGCGTGTTTCTTTTTGTGAGTTTTTTCCCCAAATGAAAAAAACTCACATATGGAGAGCAGACCTGACACACACACACACTTCATCTCCTGGGATGATGAATAGGTGTCTCATTAGCACTCACCTGCTTCCAATCTGATGTCTCTTCACGCCTGTGTGTGTTTGTGTGAGAAGGTGTGTGAGTATCTTTGGGTAAGACAGCGACGGCACTAAACAATTCATCACTCAGGAGAAATAAAAGCTGAGAAGCACACTCAGTTCCTCCTGGTGAACATTGTGAAACGAATGACAGCGAGATAAACAAACCAAGATATATAAATGACTGTATCAAACACAAAATGTGTACGTGTGTCTATGTGTGTAGAACAAATCCATCCATCCATTTTCATACCCGCTTATTCCCGTTTTAACAGGGTCGCGGGGGTCTGCCGGTGCCAATCTCCGGCTCTCATAGGGCGCTGGGCGGGGGTACACCCTGGACAGGGCGCCAGTCCATCACAGTGTAGAACAAATGTTTTGTACTAAATGAATCTACATCAAATTATGACAATTAGAAAATATACACTTGAAGGCAATTTTATTAGCATTGCAATTCAATGCAGCTATCAGGGTTGGGGTCAATAACGATTTTCAGTTCCACATGTGTTCAATTATAATTCAATTACGATTACAGTGACCAATATTTTTTCCAATTACAAACAAATTTCAATTATTATTATTCAGAAAGTCAAATACAATTACGTTCTCAATTACTAAAGTTCAATTACAATAATCACAATTTCTGAGCCTGTAATAAATAACCTAATAAAAGTGAACCTTCCTCTTGTGTTAGCTTTCTGTTAGCATTTATTATGATAACAGTCCTAAATCAGCTGTAAAATACACTAAAAACATATATCTATCATCTAATTTATTTCCTATCTATTGGTTACCTCGTTAGGCTTCCTAATCAATAAAAATATAGGTTTTAATATTTGAAAGTGTCTATTTGTACAGTTGGCGTACAGACAACCCCCACTGCTATTGGTACGTTTACCGAAGTACACGTACGTAGCGTGTTAGGGTTAGGGTTAGGTTTATTGTTAGGTTCTAACTCTATATTGCAACAATTTTTAGGGTTAGGTTTACGCTAAGGTTTAGTCTTAGTAAAATGACCTAAACTGGCCAATGACTGACCCATCACGTGACCTAAACTGGCCAATGAGGGGCAACCCTGGCAGCTATTAGTGTTTTTTTGGATTAACTCAAGTGACAACTTAAAACTGATTACAGTAGTGTTGTAGTTGCACATTTTGTCTTTGTCTCGAACTGGGCGGACTCTACTATTCTTCAACTTTATTAATGTGATAATAAGGCGAAGCACTTGGAACTGTTCCTGAATAATGAATGATTTAATATAGCGTTAGTTCACTGATTGTTCTGCTTCCTTGGAAATCTTTTTGAGTGCCACATGAGTCAGACATGGAAGAACGGACATCAATCCATCATGAATGTAGTCAGAACCACTTCTGAACACTTACTGTACTTAAGGCCTCATAAACATCTTATTTAAAATAATTCTGCATTTATCAGTAGCTTTGAAATGCACAGAAGGATTTATTTTTTTTTTTTTTGCAGGAATGTACTTTTTTGTTCTTTTTTTATTTTTTACCCATCAAGGTTTTGACGGCAGTCGAAACATGTGAGGAGATCAAGGCGAGCCTCCTGAAAAAAAGTTGTCTGAGTAGATGAAACTTTGACAAGTTATTCAAAGAGAAGATGAAATTAACTTGCTGGAATTATTTGCCAAAAAATGGTCAAATATAGAGATTTTTCCATGTTGTGCTTTGAAAAAGTTGCAGACACCGTTCTGATGGTTTTTAAAATGGATCTTTACGGCCTCATCTGGACTCCCCAAATTCGTGATGATGTCTTGGTGTCGGATAGTGTCTTGAGTACGACACTAGATTACAGTAAATAAATCCAACTTTCTCAGCAGCAACTCAGATTAACTGAGCATCAATAAACATCTCATCCGATTATCGTCACTTACTGCCGCTGGCTGAGCCAAGAGGCTGTTTTAAGCTAGTCCTATGCTGACATTAGTCATGTAAGAACCTATGACAGCAATGTCAGTTTTCAGTGTGAAAGGCTTATTTTTACTCCATCATACACACATCTGAATGGGAAATCTAAGACAGGTCGTACCTACTGTATTTGAACACCTATTATTTTACCATCACATCATTTCTAATAGAAATCAAAATTGGGGTCAATTACATTTCTCAATTACAGTTATCAATTATCCATGTTCAATTACAATTGAATTACGATTACAGTTACCAGCATTTTTTCAAATTACAATCAACTTATAATAATCTTTTATCCTCAGGAAGTTAATTACAATTACGTTCTAAATTACTAAAGTTCAATTACAATTAATCACAATTACTGAGCCTGAAATAAATATACCTATATATACCTAATAAAATTAATCTTCCTCTAGTGTTAGCTGTCTGTTAGCATCTATTATTATAACGGGTCCTAAATCAGCTGTAAATAACAAAAAAAAATAATCATCTAATGTCTTTCCTATCTATTGGTTACCGTGTTAGGCTTCCTATATAAAATATAAGTTTTTATATTTTTGCTATGGGCATCTGAGCCTTTTTTGTGTCTGTATACCCCTAGATTTCAATTTTTTAAATGGTAAAATGTGGGAAAACTTGATATGAAACATATTTCAATAATTGTTAACTACATATGTGTAGATCTGTACATAAAACTGCAACACGGTTTCCCAGTTTTGCCTTAAATTATAATTTTTGTTCATTATTTATAATGTAAAATAGATTTTTAGAGAATTTTAAAGGCAATTACAATGTAAATTATCGAAACTCAATTACAATTTAATTATGATTAAGACTGCAACAGATTTTTTGAATTACAATTACGCGATTTACTTAAAGTGGTCATTATACATACATACATACACACACACATACACACATATATATATATACGTACGTATATATACACGTACGTATATATACACGTACATATACATATATATATATATATATATTATATGCATGTGTGTCACTATACTTGTTCAATGATAACTTGTGTTCCATGGTGAAAATATTCTGCAGTCCATGGGGAGAGTATGAGATGTACTCAATACTAGGAAATATTAGTACAAAAATTCAATAACAAATGCCTATATGATGACTTATTTAATTTATGTATCACTGCAACCACATGTCCTAATTAAATTTAAAACCTTGGGGATTTAGAGTTTTTAGAGACCAAGTAATTAAAAAAAGAAAAAAGAAAGCGAAACATAAAGGACATAAAAGAAAAACATCAAACTGACACAGTCTGCGTCTATTTCATCTATACCTGACCTTTGCTCCCTGCCTTCATGTCAACACAGCTTTAATTCTGCAGCGCCTCGTAAAAATAGCACTCAGTTATCACCGCAACACAAACGAGATGATCTATTCATGGATGGAAGGATGAGTTCAAGTGGAAGAACAGAGGAAAACCTCAGTATGGTGAAAGTCATTCATTTTTAAATATGTCTTTCTATGGGAAGATATTTTATTCATTTGTGTGTATAAAGTTCTATTAAAAGATTCTGTACAAACAAACAGGATCTTTAATTTTAGAACAAGTTATAAGAGCTGATTTAATCAATGTTGTTATTAGCAGAGATAACTATTGTATTAGGGAGGCAACAAGGTAGATTCATGCTTCTACATGTAAACTGGTGACTCCTGGGACATGAATGAGACATGATTTTATAGAATGTTTCAATACATTTAAATACATTTTCATGGTAATAAACAAAGCGACAAATAAAGGTTTCTATCAACATAAAACAATGCACAACAATCTGTGAATAGTGATGCATTTTCATCCAAATGGAGTTGATTTTTAACAATTTACCTTGATTTCCATGTAAGGTTGATTATGGAACCAATGATTTCTATTGTAGGAGCTTGAAAAAAAGACCCAGTCTGTAATCAGCACTTATGTCAGTGTATCGCAGGACTTTTTCTTTGGAACAAGTGACAGTAATGATGACCTATTTCTCTGGAGGCAAGGAGTTACCACTTTTTAAATTCCTATTCTTCCCATTCACCTTTGGAAACAAAATATAAGGTGTTATTAATCAAAGTCTCTTTTCCAGTTTTTCTTTTAATCTTTCATCTTTTATCATCTTTGTCTTTAACTTCCTCGAGCAAAAGGAAAAAAGAACAATAAAACTAAATTATGCCGTCTTCTCAAATAAATACAATAAAGTATTGGCGAAGATTAGAGCGGCAGTTGTTAGGGAGGAAGGGAAACATTAATCCCAAGTTTGATGGTCTGCCAGGAATTATCCAAGCCATTTATTTACATATTTTACTTGTGTGCCATGTGCTCGGAAAAAAAGGAAGTTTAGCTTGGAAAAAAGTATTCAACAAACTATAACAACCTTGTGCCAACTCCCAAAACCACAGTGTGCAACAACAAGTGAGCAGCTACTGCCTAATTCGCTATCTTCAATAAGCAGCAGTGCAGTTTGGTTTGTTCCAATGGGTTCCTTTAGAAGATGATGGCATCCCCCCAGTAAAATTCAAGTCATTAGCAGGCCCCAAGCTGTGCCACTTGCACTTACGTAAGAGCGTGCGTGCATGCGCGTGTGCGACCAATAACAATGACTGAGCACCCACTAGTGCGCTCATCTCTGCGTATTACACAGCTAATCAGTCACAGCCCCACTCAGCAACATAAGGCTCTTGTCCTCAATTCCTTCAAACTTTAACTCCATAAAATGGCAAAAATCTCCTCTGGATTTGGATTATAAAGATTAAGATAGATTCATTAGGTGCCATTAAGTATACAATCTGGCAACCAGGTTAAAAGTCTCATGTCATACTATTTTTCACCCATCTCCATTTGTTCCAAGAACCCCAAAAACATTGTATTTGAGGTTTATTTTCCCAAACTCGCCTGTTTTCCAGAGTTTTAGCCTCTGAAAAGTCACTTTCTGAGTAACTCTACACAAACAGGCTGATTTGCAGCCTACTTATGCATATTCATGAGTGGGCGTGTCTATATAGGGGACACTGACTTCCTCCTCCCCGCACGGTGACCAGAGGACGGCCCGCCCTCCTCCCACCCACTCCGTAGCCGAGCTCATGTTGGTTTATAAACATGAGACAGAGCGTGGGGGCGCGGCATTCGCCGGTACATACATAGACTGTAGAAAATACATACATAGCACTGCGAGAAGGACGCTGAAATGCTCACCTTCATGGGCGTGTCTGTTTACATGTCAATCACGGCAGTGAGCTTCTTGGAGGCGCGGCTTCTCCAGCTCAGTGCCGCGTCAAATTTGTCATCAAAGTGGGAACGCGTCATTAAATTGGAGCGAGGTGTTTGTGCTCACCCTGCAGTAAGAAAGGAGTAAATCACCCTCTAACTAACGATTGAGGGAATCAATGAAAAAACATTTTTGGCATGTGTATGAAGCCCAAATAGCTTTATGATGTTTAAAGCACAGAAATGTTGATTTAGCTTAAAATGGGCCCTTTGAAAACAGAAAACTGGACAAAAGAAAGCAACATAATCAAATCCGTAGAAGCTCTTTCCTTTTAACAGTATGGGTGTGAATTATGACAATTACTGCAAATCAATTCTGAGAGTTGGTCAAAAAATGTGACAAATGCTCAACAAGCACTTTGACTGACTCCATTCTATCTGAACTAAATTCTCCTCCTAATAAGTCTTTTAAATCACAGATGAAAGCAGTCGGTTTAGACCGTGGTGCGATTATTTTGGCCTTAAATATTAAATGTATAATGTTCAAAGCATTAAAAACCTTTACTAAGCTATTTTTTACTTTTAGAAATATAGAATTATAAGAGGAGAAACACAAATTATCTATTTTCAGGGATATCCATATGCTTGCACTCCAAAAAAAACAACATGCTTTGGCCAATCAGATAAAAAGTGAGGATTATAAAAACCTATTCTTTTATTTTTGGTATGAAAACATGTCAAACGTGTTCAAAAGTCACAATTAAAAATCGTGTGGGGATGAAACTGCAGACTAGAAATTCAAAACAGGTTTTTTTTTAAATAAAGAAAACCTTAAATTGTTAGTTATGTCTAATGTTGTATTTAAATGAATCAAAACTTTTTATGTTAGTTTGCATATAGGCTTGTAGAGATGCAGAGGAACTGAGAAGTTGCATCTGTAACTGACTGCCGACAGGAAAATATGACACATTTTTTACTTTCATTCCATTAATATCCCATGAGACAATGAACCACAGGCACAGCCACATTAACATCATCATAAAAGCACACCCTAAACCACGACACACACATACCAGACAGCAACAATAAATAGCTATGAATTTGATAAATAAATTCTTCATTATTTTCTATTTGACTTTTAGAACAAAGGACTGAATAAACAGTCAAAGTTGGGCTTGCAATGCAGCGCGACACTCACTTAAGCGTGGTCATCTCTGTTAGGGACGGCTGTGTGGCCTTCAGGTAGCTCGCTCGTCGGGCCTGGACCTTGGGTGAAGGTTTGGGACTACAGTCAGAATCACCGCTGTCCTCTTCTGCCATTGCCTTTATGTAACTCCCACTGCGCATTCGCCGACACGGAATCTCGTCGTCCTTCCCTAGAGGAGAGAATCCGCTCCAGTCATCTTGAGGCACCTGAGGAGAAGAGGTGAGATCAGACAAAGAGGAAGAAATAGCAAGTTACAATTTACAGTCAATGGAATCTAAAAACACATAAAAAACTACTATAAGAGAAACATGACAATAAACACGCTGCCTGATAAAAATTAGAGGTGTACCAATCAGATATTGATATCAGCCAGAAAACGAATATTGGATAGAATACTGTCAATATTATGTTGAAGGTTAAAATATATGTAACCAATTGGTTAATAATAAATAAGTCAGTTTTTCTCATACCTACTGTTGCTGACTATTGTTCTCTGTTTGAGTGACATCATTTGATCAAGCCTTTTCTAACATTTCACACTACAAAATAAGTAATAATAGTATGTGTGATTTGTGCTGATATTGTATCGGATCAATATCGGTATCGTCTGACACGCAAGGCTGCAATATTGGTATCGTATCAGAAGTGAAAACGTTGTATCGGGACATCCCTAATAAAAATACCATAGGATAAAGAGGATATTAAATACAGTTACTGTATATGATGGCTCTCATTAGTGTTAGTTTTGCAGACTAAATATTTTTGTCAAAGTGCATTTATTTTAAGTAGCAATAACTACACTATGACCAATTGAAAATAATAAACTTGAACGAAAACAGAATAAAAATAAATTGATACTTTTGTTAACTAATGAAAATCAAGCTATGTAACAAATCCAATCAGGTCTTGTGCATTGATCACATCAAATATATCTGTGTATTTAAAAGCAAATAATATAATCCCATATCAGGTTGATAAATGTTTGCCTGTATAATTTAGTCAACTATACATATATAAAATAGATTTAGTCAACTCATTTCTTAATGTAATTTAGTTTAGACTATAACTGAAATAGTCCTGATGAACACATTTTTCGCTAAAACTAAGTTGCATTTTATTCAAAAGGCTAAAACTAAATCAAATTTGCTGTAAAACATCAACACTGTTTGGAAAGAAATGCATATTTAAAACTGGGTGGACATTTATTTTGAAAAATATGTAACTGAAGTGTTAAGTGTAGGTGCACGCACAAAGGTTTTCATGTAGGAACTTGATTTGTAATGACAGATCACATGGTTAATTGATTTAATGGAAAGACACAGGCAAATATGATGAGTAGGAAAAAGAATCAATGCATGGTCTATCCTTTATCTTGTAAAGGCTGGTGGCCTATTTTCTGTCTGGTGATGCTTGCTGAATAATAAATGAAAGAAAGTTATGTGTTTTGGCCAAACTTTGCAAGCATCAAGGTTACAGATTTTTCACACACTTAAGTCTAAAACAAAAAAGGGGAAATGCTATCTCAAAGTCCTGATCTCAATAAAAGAGAGTCAAAGACAGCAGAGGTGGAGAGGGAGGTGGGAAACAAAGGCGGTTTGTTCTACAGAACCACTGCAGCCCTGATGTAAGAGGCTCTTAGGGCACTAGCTCTGAACATAAAGAACAGAGCAAAGAGAAAAGCGGATGGGAATCATTTAACAAACCGGTGTGTAGCTAGGAAACCAAGCTGACCTTGGTGTCGCTGACATCAACGGGCTGTGCTAACGTTGTAAGAGCTGACGTCAATCAAAGTGATATAGAAAAAAAGCCATAAAAAGAAAAAAAAAAAAATGCTTTCAACCTTCGTAATAGACTAGAGTGTATCAAACATTAGGTCTTGCAAGAAAGAATAAGTTTCCAAATAAAAATACGACTCTTTTGTAAAAGAAAAAAAAAAAAATGCACTTGCACAAGTAACAGAAATAGTCCGACATAAATCTCTCCACCCAAACTAATGCAGTCCTTCAAAGCTACATTTCCTTGGGTCCTACTTCAAACAACATTGGTGCTTTTAAACTGAAAGACTAGTCGCCCCACTGCAACGACAGCATCCGTCCTTGATCTACTCACTGTTTGCTAAGACGTTAAAATGCATCACCATACAGAACTTTCTTCCTGTCTTTTATGTTCCTCTGCTTTTCTCATTTCTTTCCGCTGTCTGTCTTTTTTTTTTTGGTGTGTTTTTTACTACACACATACACACAAACACCTGCACTCACATTTAAACACAAACAAACTCACACAGTTGTTAGTACTGCCTATTTCTCTCCTCAGGCTTGTTTTTAAAGCCAACTCAAAACTGAGGAACTGCATGTAGTTTGAAAAACTTTCATCTTCTCAGAGGGAGAAAAAGTGTATTGGGATGAAGGGGGATTATGTGTCTTTGTGTGTGTGTGTGTGTGTGTGTGTGTGTGTGAAATGCCTGGGCTTGGAGACCACAACAGTTTTATTTCTGTTAATTCTCTCCTCACCTCTGGTTTTCTCTGATCTCTCAGCGACAAACACAATCTCAGAATAAGATGTACACAGAATTGCTGCTACCAAAACCAAAAGCAAATTCAACAGTTGTTATAATGTAGTTCCATATCAACTTTTTTCTCCATTTTTTTCCCCTCCAAAAACCAGATTAACTTTGTGTTTTGGGTCATCATAAAAATGAGAAATAAAATCGTGGACGGAAAGCTTACAGGAGGAAATCACTGGTAAAGCAGAGATTTAAGTACTTTATCCTGTGGCTTTTGACATCCTGCACATTACATGAACATCCACCTGCTGATGGCCAATAATTTCTGTGCACACGAACTCAAAGACAAAGTAGATAATGATGCGATTGTTCTACAAAATGCTTGATGATTTGGTGAGGAGGATAACAAACTTAAGAGCAGTGATTGGAGAGATAATTTACACAGACAGGCACACACACACAGAGAAATGCAGATGCATGCAGAATAGAACGGGAGCATGCAGGCACGGCTGGCATAGATGATGCATGAGGCGTGACATGTGAGAGGCGGGGCTGTTGTAACAGTCCTACCTGTAGGAAGTGGCAAGTGCGTCCCTGCTCAGCTTTCACTAGAGCTTTGTCTAGGTTGACTGAGGCCTTCTGGTAGACCTCTCTTGCTCTGCTCACAGTCAGGGTTGAGGACCAGGAGCTTTTCTTCAGCTGAACTTGACCATCGAGGGGACCCATGAGAGGCAGCGCTCCGCTGCTGCCGCCAGAACACGTCGAACACTTCACATCGTTGTTGCTACGTGACGACTTCAGCGATTGGGCACTGATGGTGTTGTAGGACTCCATGAAGTACTGGGACTGGGATTTATCTGGGTGACGCCCCATGGTCATGACCCCGGAAGGCATGCCTCCGCTGCCACCCCCGTGGTGGTGATGGTAGAGGCACATATCCCGGTCCAGCGTGTCGTCTGAACTCCAGTAGCCCGAAATGGCAGTGCGCATCTTAGGCTCCGACTTGGACCGGTCTTTGCTCTTATTCCGCTTGCTGTGCTTGAGGGTGCCAGAGGAAGAGGGAGGGTCATCAGGACTGGATTTGCTGCCATTCAGTCTTCCACTCCCTCCTCCACCTGAGCCTGATGGCCCCTCCAGTGAGTGGGACTTGGTAAAAAGCTTCTGGACGGAATGGACAAGGTGACGGATTCGACCTGGACTGTCGCTACGTTGGTGCTCTACAGCAGTGCGCTTGTACTGAAGTGTGTGATAGCCTTCCCGACGCACTGGTGCCTGGCTCTCAAACTGTTCAAGCAGGTTTGAGGAGATGCGGTTATTGTTTCCTCCACCGCCCTTACTGCTCCCTGTTGGCCCAGTGTAAGGCACCATGGCACCGCACTCCTCCTTCAGTTCATGATGTGAGCTGTAGTGTCTACGAGGGAAGGTGCAACTGGCAAGATCGGGGTAGCTCATGCACTCAGACTGGAAGGAGCTCCGCTGGGTGTAGCATGGTTGGTCAGCAGAGTGGGCCTCGCCGGGGTTGAGGAAGTACGACCGACGATCCGGGTGTCCCAGAGTCATGGATTCGTACGAAGGGTCACAGTTCACTGCATGATGGTGGCTGCGGCTACTGGACAGACCTTTCATCGTCATTGTGGCCGACTCGACGTGCACATCCGACTGCTGCTACAGGAAGTCTGGAACGGCCCGAAGCTAGCTCTACAAAGAAATAAACAGGCACAAGGAACGGGACAAACAAGAAGAGAGACAGAGAAAATAATTATAAATATTTTGTATTATCCACATCTGCTGTAATTTGTCAAAGATGCTTTCTGGCACTCCATCACAGATGATAAAACTTTGAGATGCTGACATGACTTGAATCGCTTACTTTTTTCTTTCCTTCATTTGTTCAACTATTTTTGTTCTTCAAAACTTCAAATGGAAAACCTCCAAAAATAGACACCACGGCATTTTGTCCCTGAGACCCAAATCAGTCCTGAAGCATCCTTGTCCCTTGTGTCATTTTTACTTCGGGTGATTTCAGTGAGAAAAGTGACAAGGAATCAAGGGCAGAGAAAAACGAAAGAGAAATAGGTATCAAGAGAAGTTCACATCTATTTTCAGCTTAAGCCTGTGGTACATTTCATCTGCCGAATGAAGCACCGGTGAAGCTCAACACAAGTATCCTGGATCATTTTTTACTCCCTCGTGTGAGTTCAAAACAAAGATCCAATCTTTTGGAAAAGATGTGAATGGCTCTCGTGGATAATTAGACATCAGGCCAAAAAGTGCATTTTTGTTCACCTACGTCAAACGGATGCACTTGCATACACACGCTGACCCATACAACCAACAAATCATCATAGCCTGAGCTTTAATTTCCTCTGGGAGCAAAGTCAATGGCCAGTGAAAAATTCTGTGAATCAGCAATAAATTACTTCCCTTTTAAATGATGACATGAAAAGAGCAGCATCTATCAGTGCCCTTAAACTGCTTTCCTTGCCAGTCTGAGACCGCGGCTGGCTAGTTGCTGAACCCACACTGTTTCCAATGGGGCCGAGGTGAAGCTAACAAGATAATAATAGGAGCCCACGCACCCTGGTGTGTAGCACTACGACAGATATGTGGCCGAGGCACAGCGGCCATTCATTACTGCAATTTATACTGCAGTAGCAAAGGCCAGAGCAGTTTAAAAAAGGGGATGAGAGAGGAGTAAAGCATAACAAAAGAAAATAAAGGAGACAGAGCAGTAGAACAAAATATTGTGTCAGGACTTTACATAACTAAAGGACACCATGTAGGCCAAATGTGAGAAGTAATTGTATGCATGTCATTTATTGCTCCGACTGTAAACCGGGTACAGAATTTATTGAAAATCTGTGGAGAACAATATTCATGTGATTACCTTGTCAGTATTTAATGAGAGGATTCAACTATGTAGCTAATATATTTGTTTTATGTGTGAGTAAATAGAAAACATAAAGCAGTAGACTGCACCTTCATCTACAACAGTGTTTCTCAAATGGGGGTACAGGATGGCACTACAGGGGGTACGAGAGAGAGAGAGGAAAATTAAAAAATAAAGTGTCAGTCTAAATGATAAAAAACTATAAAAATCAATCTATTCAAGAGCCACTAAATCAGTGTATTTCATTTTTTGAAATGTTTAAATTCTTCTTCTTTTTTTTTATTTTTTTAAATGAAATCAACACGCAATCTCAAACAACTGTTCTTTATGCTTTCACTTTGTGAAATATGAACCTTGTTCAAGTAAAATGTAGTTCAAAAATATATCTGAGCTCAAACATGATCAAAAACTAATTCTGGAAAAAATGCCTGGGGGTCACCAGAAATTCATCATATTAAAATGGGGTCATGATCCAAAAAAGGTTGGGAACCGCTGCAAAAAATACTGTTATCATTCGTTAATGTCATCATTATGCTCTATAGTTATTTTTAAATAGGGTTATAAGCAAAATGTTGTAATCAGACAAAGGCGGTACTTCGATTCAGAAATAAGAAAAAGGGGGTACTTGAGCCAAAAAAGTTTGCGAACCCACTGATCAACAATACAGACAGACCACGAATAAAGTACGCCCATTGTCAAACACAAACCAGTTCTGTCTCCATCTTGCCAAGCACTTAAAAATTGAACTGCGTCCAACCGATGGTATTCATTGCAGTCGACAGAGATCTCTTCTGTTGACCGCTGAAGCACAGAATGTGACCTAAATAAAAGGCCCTCGCGGTGATCCACAACAGCGTTTGTGGCACAGCTGTCTGCAGCGCAGAGCTAAACACTACAGCAGGAAAGCTGAGGTTGTGTCATGCTGGTTATCGGCCAACTAGAAACACATTTAAGCATATTGTGCGTTGTAAAAGCTATCTTTTCCTGCTAAACTTTGAGTGGTTTTTTCAGGCGCAGCCTCGAGTGGCATGAAGTCAAAGACACAAAGACAGCTGTGGTTTCATATAATGCTGAATGTCAGCTATTGCTGACCCAGTTTTGGGTCAAGGGACAGACAGTTGAAGTTCGCTGGACAGGCTAATCTGGAGCTAGGAAAATAAAATGATATTTTGCCTTTACTTTGAACGGTTGCTAGATTTAAAAGCTCTCAGCTGACTTTGTCCATCATGATTCCTTCTATTCTTCATCATCACTGGCATGGGCAGAATTCAGAGCTGCCAAGTGTCACCCTTTGAGTGTGACAGTCAAGCAATTTGACCCATTCACACACCACACGGCACACGACATTTCTCATGCTTATATTTCCCCATTCAATACACTATTTATTTTATTTCGTGATAATGAATGAACTCACGGCTTGCCGTAATTCGAGTAACTCTGATTGACTGACCGAGATAACCAATCCCAGACCAATCCATGTCTCCTTAGTGCCTAAATCGAACCAACCACGGCAGGCAACACGCAAAAATAAACCCAATCAGAAGCAACGTAACGTGCTTATTAAATAGATATATGCAGTTGCAGAGAAACAAGCACTGTCATCTTAATCATAACTGAATCATAACATAACCTAAACGCTAGAGCGGACATGGGCTTGTCTGTAAACGGTGGCATTTACAGACGTTGGAGTCGCTGTTAGTTTACCAATAAACGGGAAGAGATTCGTCAAATTTTTAACAAGTGTTGACAAGGCCACTAGGAGTGAGGTCCAAGGCTGACTTGATAGTAATGTATCATGTTTTTCTGCAGTCAGTGCCTTCTCCTCGCCCTTCTCTCTCTGCTCTGTTTCAGGTGTCGTGAAGCTGATGTCAGTTCCTGATCTGTGGTTCATGGCTCAACTAGTCTGAGACACTCTGATGTTCTATCTCTCCATCTTGTTCTGCTCATCCTTCTGTCCACTAACCCCAACCAGATGGCTGCCACCTCTGAACCTGGTTCTACTGGAGATTTATTCCTGTTAAAAGGGAGTTGTTTTTTCCCACTGTCACTAAATGGTTGTTCATGTGGATCTTGTTGGGTTTTTTTAATTTCTTATGATGAATTTTAAATTTTGATAGCACTTTGAGATGATTTTGTTGTAATTTGCGCTGTACAAATACAGTTGAATTCACTTGAATTGAATCGTTGTTTAATGTGAAAACAGTAAGAATAAATTCAATATTGATATTGGGTTTATTTTTCATTTGGTGAGTAATAATAAACACAACACAAATAGTATTTTAAGAAGCTAGAAAATGTAACGGCTTGTGAGGTAAAAAACTAAACAAAAACGGAAATACAGTAAGACTAAGAAAAAAAATGACCAAGTCACTCCTTACACCTTATATCTACAAGTCATTAAGAATTCATTGCAATTAAAGTAAAATTAAGGTCAAAAACAGAAAGGTATGCAACAAAGTACTGTACAGCAGACAAACCAAGTCATGAAAATGCTTTCCCATTAGCACCTGTGCTGCATCAGCACAGCAGGATTCCTTCTTAATTGGGCTGTGGTTTGCTTAGGCTCAGAAGAGATGGTATGAAAAAAAAGATGATTTTTTTTTTTTCTTAAATCATCTAATGAGCAACATAAGATGCAACCCAATAACATTTACATCCGCTTTAATTTTCTAAATCAGGCTGAGCTTTGAGACTCACACAAGCAGACTAACAAAGCCAGGATTAAAAAAAATGCAAAGTAAGAATAATTTGTAACTTCTATATTTTCATGCAGTGGTGGAAATAAACAGTGAAACCCAGGCAAATCAATTTGTTTCACCTCAATCGACATAAATTCCAGCAAGAGCTGCGACATAGTAGCAGCAGACCTCCTGCTGATGTTTGCGTCTGGCTGCATGAGAATGTTAGTGCTGGGTGTAAACAGTGAACTGTCAGAGGTGTCTGACTGGGATAAACACTGCAGTGCAATTGTGTCAGCAGGAATATACCTTAATAAACAGCTTTTATATCTAATCAATGTGTTGTTAATCAGCTAAATATTGTGATTGGGCAGGGCATAGAATGTCTGAATATAAACATCTAAAAAATGCATTTTATTTTTTGTACCATTATTGTTACCATTGTATATATCACCTCTACTTTCTGTATAGTTTCTATATTTGTATTTTGCACATTAATTGTACAAGTGTATTGGATTTAATGTACAGGTTTTGTTGAGTAACAGTCTTGCATGCCACTGTTAGTTATTATAGTTCTTATACCTCTTGATTTTATTCTTTTATTACGTAGGCATTCACTGGCGGTCGGCAAAGCAAGAATTTCATTGTACAGGGAAACGTGTTTCGAACTGCACATATGACAATAAACACTTTGAATTGAATTGAATTGAATTGAATTGAATTGAATTGAAAAGTACTGCAAAGTTTATAACTGTACAATAAAAGCAATAAAAGATGTCAGAACATTTTCTGTTTGCTTGCACAAATGTACAAAAGGGTGATTCCATGTCATTTCAACAAATTGGCAGGACTTCCCACGCACTTGGGTCTTAAAAAATACTGAAATTGTTACCATTTGTTCCATGATTACTCAATAGGCACCTAGTCCGCGTGAATACATTTTGAGATATGGCCAATTTAGTGAGGGGGGTTTGTGTTGGTTTTTGTGCGTCCTTGTTTTTTTTTTCCATTTTCAGCTTCCAATATCTCAGGAACTAGGACATGATCGGGCCTTTGGATCTTTTACTATATTCTGAAAGAGTAGGTGGAGCTAAATTACTAAACCAAATTTTGGTTTCCAATGTGATGTAGTTAATGAGATATTGGCAGTTGAAAATGGAAGAAAAATGATGACGCACAAAAACTGACATATACCCCCTCACTAAATTGGCCACATCTCAGAAAGTACTGATCCAATCACAATAAAAAAAAAAAATGTACAGTGTGCCTATTGAATAATTAAGAAACAATTGTTAAAAATGTCAGACTTTTTTAAGACCGAAATGTGTAGGCCATTTGTTGAAATGACATGGAATGACCCAAGAGCTGTAAAAAAAAAAAAAAAAAAAAATGGAACAATGGGTGAAATAACTGCCATTCCGGAAAAAAGCTATAGTTAATGTCGTCATGACAAGAACAATCCACAGGAAAATCACAATCAACAATTAACATGAAAATTCTCTCAGAATTGGATGAGAATGTTGATAGTTATAAAAGCAATTAATATGGGTTAAATAGCCTTGAAAATATATGGTACACATGTCATATATAGTACTGTGCGTACAATGTATTATAAGTCTTTAAATATAAACAAGACATAATATAATTTTACATATCTATGGACTTATTATTTCCCCAAAAAAGTCATATACAGACACAATAGCACGGACCAAAATGAGATTCTCTAAATTTAAGCAGAGAATAACACACAAGTGGTGCCAAAAAGCACTTTCAAGACAAGTAAGAAAGCTGTAATTTTGTGTGTGCGTTTCTGGATTATGTAGAAGGGGCTTTTTATGTCTGGAGCAGTTGGTAAGCACTGACTAAAATGTCTCTGCTGTTAAATTATAGATGACTGTCTCTTTTGACTCGGCTTCAGCAGCTGCAGGAAGGCAACGTTTTCAAGAACAAGCACAAGCAACTGCTCTGCGTGAAGGTGATGTTTCATAAAATATAGAAATGTCTATAAAGTATTATTGGACACGATAAAAGCCAGATAAAAACAGCCAATTGATGGAAATAAAATGCTTTCAGCGTGCCTGGGAATGTCCACTCTTTTCCACTCTGTTTTACACTAAAATTTAAAAATCTAGATTGAAGAAGATAAGTAAATGTTGCATCTTTACGACATCAATAAATCAAAGCTTACAAAACCACGTTTTTACCTTAACTCTCGGAGCATTTTGGGTGTTTTTATTTGTTTGCCTCTCAATATTCCAGTCATTTTTAAGACTAGTTGAAATTTTGCCACTATTGTTTTATAAATTTTATTTGCTTGATTCTAAAGTCCTGTGTATTGGAAGTGTATAGAAAAGGAGATATGCATCATACTAACACTTAGCAACCTCATGACCAAATTTGCCCCATTGACTCCCATTGTAACCACATATTTTTCATATACTGTAATCATGACAAATCATAATGCTTTTTCAATTAATACCTAATAAATCAAAGCCTCTACTTTCAAAATAAAGGGAAAATAGGTTTCAGGTGTAATGACCCCCTAACAACCAGAGACCATTGCATAAAGTTTCGGGGAAATTTCAGTGAAGGCCTGGATTTCTTACCATGCAAAATATACAATGTGTACAAGTGTATTTTTTTCTTTAAAACTGTCTTTGTGCCAAAAATAATAATGCATTCAAATCAATTCTGCAAAAAATTAATGACACAATCAAGCCTGTAATATTTTCATCAAAATTATTTGACTTTGGTCCTCATTTCTTTGGAAATACTGCATATTTAGTGTTTTTCCTGCTGAAAAAATTAAAGGTTTTTCTGATTTAAAAAAGTCCATACAAACATAAAAAGGGTTTGAAAATTATAATACATTTTATATCTATGAATAGGTTTGAAGTAGTTAAAAAGATCTGATGCGGTGGAAGTAAAAACAAAAATCATGGAGTACTGTTTTATGGCACTTTTATGAGACGGACTGTTTGTGTACACATGGTGTTCATGTGTATATACATATAAAGGAGTGCACAAGGGTTAATATGCATGCGGGCTGATCAAAATATTCAGAAAAAAACTCTAATTTAATAAATTTAGTTTTTTTTACTGATTAAATAGCACATGAATTTGTTTTGTTAATCAAACAGATTGCTACGTGTTGACAGGAATCCAGCATGAGCTAACACCTAGCAAGCGTTCGCCTCACTATCTACGCTGCAATATGAAATATGCTCTCACGATTGATGTTTCTGGTTTGCACAAGACAGCTCCTTTGTCAAAGCCAAACTAATTAGGCTGACTGTCTGGGTTTTCACTGACAAATGGGGCAACGGTGTTGAGTTATAGCTGCGGGCCTGCCAAACACATTGCAGAGATAAATTCCTCCAGTGATGAGGCCTATTTGATCAAGGTAAACAAATTAACAACAGCATTATGTCGAGAGAAAGGCGACTGTGGTTTGTCTCGGCCAGAGCTGCCACGGATGTTCTCGCAGCTGGTTTAAAGATCTGACAAAAACGCGCGTGTGTAGAAATGCGGCATCCGGTGCCGCCGAGCATCGCGATTTAATGCTGAGATGCTGACTGTGGGTTTTGAGAGTGGATTTTTATGTAACTCATGTGTGAGGTCTCATCAAGCCTCATATTTTACATTTGTGACCAACAAAAGTGACACTAAAGTTGCCATTTTTGAAACTTTTAAAGGTCCAATATTATGCAATTTTTCACCCATCTCCAATTGTTCAAAGAACCCCAACTACATAGTATTTGAAGTTTATTTTCGCAAACTCAACTGTTTTCTGGAGTTTTAGCCCTCTGACAAGTCACATTCAGACCATTCCTAAAAACAGGCATTTTTTTGGGCCTTCATGCAGATGCATGAGTAGGCGTAAACACAAACGCTGCTTCAGCATGTGTGTTTTTATCACAGTAGCATGAGAATAAAAAATTACCGCCGCTTTCTTCTCCTGTTCTGACCACAGGTAGTCCATTTAAGTTGATAGTCAATTGTTTTGTCCTACCATTGCATCACATTGAGTCACAAACACATCAGATCATCCCATAAAGACGATACAAGGCGATGTCACGGCTGCTAAAAATGAAACCAATTTTGAGCATTCACGCTGCTCTTTGGATTATCTTTCAAATGAACGTAAATATATTAACTGTGATATTAACTGTAAAATCAAACTGCCTTCGCTATGTTTGTTTTATCTGTGAGGTAGTTTGAGAGTGAGGAGCTCAAATTCTTATGTAGGGGAGGAGGAGCCAGGATTGTCAGGAGGAGGAGTTTCCCCATTATGGCGTATTATGCTGCGTTAACACCGGATGCGTCACGAAATATTTGTGCGTCCAGATTACATAAAAAGTCAATGGATAGACGCGGCCCAGAGGCATAATCTTTCCTGTGCAGCGGTGATCCGTGCTTCAAGAGCGTCGGCCACGCGAGTGAACTCCAGATTTTTGGTTATATTCGCACATTTACAAGAGTTGAAAATATTGAATTCATGCGGCTGTTTCGCATGACGAAAGCCAATCAGAGTCTTTGTTGACGATGACGTCAGGTCGTCAACACGGACACCGGTCTGTTGACCCATTCAAAGATGGAGTAGAAGCTGTGTGTGACCACCTGGAGCTGAATGACACGACCTTTATAACCAGGACTGGACTAGAAAGGATTTGGCGTGGAGGAGAATCAGAGAGGAGGTGGTAGCAGCAGGTAAAAGTTCTCTCTATAGTTTTCATCTTTGAAAGTCGGCACTGAGCTAGGATAGCATTAGCCGCTAATCACACTGGCTTTTTTCACTGGTGGTTTATGTTTATGAGAGGAGAAAAAGGAGCGCAGCTCCTCGCTTCAGCAGGCAGTGAAACTCACTGAGTTGGATGTGCCGCTGGTGGGTGGGGCTTCAGTTAAGACGTGCATATGAAGCAAATGGGGACATTTTTTGATCCTGTGAAACCTGCGGAACGTTTTGTGCGGCAGATGCGTCCGGTGCCGCAGAAGACACATTCGGCGTGAACGCAGCATTAGTGGGGAAAAATCCAACTTGCCCGTTTGGAGCTGACTTTTTACAAAATGTGGAATAACAAGGGAGGGAGGAAACAGAACTTTTTCAACTTTGGCCCTCTGAATGAGGCTAAAGACAAGTACTGTATATCACTGTAGCAAAACCATTATAAAGTTATTTTTTTTTCATAATACTGCCCCTTTGAGAGCAACATGATAAATACAAAAAAAGCAAAGTTTCTGAAAACTCATTCACACTTCACTTTTTATCCTTTTCTAATAAAACATAAGTGCCCATCTTTCTGAAATATATTAATCTTTAAATGAAAACGGCTGAACGGGCACTTGGCTTTAACTCCATGACAAAAGGCTGAGACTCCAGGGATGCTATTCTAGGGTTTAAGGTTACTGGAGGAGTCAAGGACAATGATTGCAGTTTCAATCTCCTCTTTTCATTTCAAAGGGTACACTTACACACAGACATACTTCTTTTAGAGCCAAATGTGGTGATATTTCTGAACAATTCCCCTTTTGGAATACTAGGTCTCGTCTTTCGTTGGTAGAACACACAATGATTGAAGTAGGCAGTATTTTTCAAATGAGTATTTTTGATATAATATGGCATATTAAGTACATTTAGTAAATCTGTGAGATCGTGGCCTATGGATAATTTTCATCTCTAGTCTCTTGCCAGGTTGATGTAAAACTACCTATAACAACAACAAATGACCAACTATAGTTGTAAAAGTCATGTTTCTGTAATGTTTAGAAAGTGTTTTTCCATCCCACCAGTAGTGAACATAAACTGGGATTAGACTGTCATGACATCGTGCATTTTACTCTACTGTTGATTTGTTGCTATAATAATCCTCGGATTACTTTTTAATACATTTCAAATTACCACTTCAACATTACAGACCGGCAATAGTTTTTCCATTCAGACCAGAATATTCCAACCCGATAAAGCAAAGGGTGAAAAAAAACTCATTAAAAGCTAAATTGATTTTATTTGTAATGCAACAACTTGTTTTTGTAATTCATGGTAATTGTTAAGACTCATTAAACATGTACTGTAGCAAGCCAGAAGGTTGCGATAGCAATTTCATTTTCTTCAGTTTCCAATCAAGTAAACATAATAATGTCAGGCTGTAAAAAATTATATATTTATTCTCCCTCTATTCAAGGGTGCACGTTTTAGTTGACGCTTACAGTCTTGCTGAGTTTTGATCTTATTATTTTTGTTAGATTAGATTATATAATGTATACTAAAATGTTGGTTTATGTATTTTTGCAGCTGCTTTATGTACTGTATCAATCAATTACAAATATGAAAAAAAAAGATACAAACTAAAGGTCAGAGTTTTCCAATCTACTCTACATTCCAACTAAATATTAAATTACAAGATTATTATAATTCTAATGATATATTATCTTCCATTTCTCCCTTTCTTTTTCTCCTTTTTAATAAAAGTTTAATTAAGCCAAGTATAAAAAGAAAAATCCCAAAAAATTGAACAAGTAGGGCAGCATCACCATGGAAACCAACGTCCTTTCTTTGTTGCAAACGTATGTTTTCACTGCAGCTAATCAACCCGTGTAGACAGCAACAGAATTGCCCTTTAGTTTTGCCTATATCTTCACAAACCCAATATGGCGTGGAAAACGGCATCAGACATATCATTTATTTTTCAAAGGGTAGAAATTTTACTTGGTGATGGAGACGGTAATGGGCTGATCATGTGCTCTGAAAATCAAAATGAAGGACTACCGCTAAAGGTGTAAAGTTGATAGACGGTTTTTTTTTCTCCCATCATCAGAACACCATATGAGAGAGACTGACTGAAGAAAGTGGGACACAGGATTGAATGGAGACATTATTTCTAAATGACAGCAAACATGCATTACAGTCAAAATATAGGTTGATAAATTAACATAACATGATTCTATACTTCTGTTTATAGTTGATAAAATACCCATTTGCATTGGGCAGAGCAGCTAAAAATATTCAATCATAAAAGATTGACTTTTGAAATGTACAACTTTTACAGGTTTTCCTTTTGGTAGAACATGTAAACATCATCTCTGAACACTATGCTATTAATAAAAATAATAAGAAGAAGAATCAGGGGTCGTGTACAGTTCTCAGCGCTGCTGATTATTGAGCAAGGCAGTGTGTTTTGCTTTAGATTCTCATCTTGAATTTTCTAAATTGCTGCTATTTGCAATTAGATAATTGTATTGTGTCAGAAAGCAATTTAGATTTTACTTTGATAAACCATTTAACCCCACAGTTAAACAGTCGCCTACTGTTTAATGAAAAGCTGTCTCGTTTAAAACTAATGACCAACATTGCTCTGCTTCTGTTCTTGGTTTCATAAACAATCCAAAAATGTGCTTTCAAAGGTAAAAAGAGCACCGAGAACGCAAACCCAGATATTTGTAGATATTTGGTACCATGATCATTCACACTTTAAAAGCTTGTTAATAATTGTGAGGACTCGAAGTTTTATACATAAAGGCTGACGTTACGCTGTCATTATTATGAAATGACACCCATCATTAGCATGAATAAGGTGTCATGAAGGCTGTCATAAGTGTCATTCCTTACCCTAACCCAAGAACCGCCACTATAGCTCCAAAAGTGTCATAATTTAGCTTAAAGTGTCATAATTCAACAAACGACACTTAATGACACCTTATTCATGATAATGACAGCGTAATGTCAGCTTTATGTATAAAACCTCAAGTAAAGTGTTACAGAAATTTCTATCCCCATTATAAACGATACAGTAGGTCCAAATATATGGCGATGAAATGCAAAATTCGAATCCGATCCGGTTGAAACTCTGTGGCGTGATTGAGGAACCAAACTGAAATAACTGAGTCAAATGAATTTTTGAAATTTCACTCATGACGAGATTAGGGATTATTCACTTTTTCAACGTGAACCAGAATCATTGTTTTGATCTGAAACTCATCCAAGATTTCATGGAATCTTCCATGGCGTGAGGCCTATCTTTGGTTAAGATTTTTGTCAGAAACCATGAAGTAGTTTTGACGTAATCCTGCTAAAACAAACCAAAAATACCAGTGAGAATATTACCTCTTTGGTGGAAGTAATTATTGGCTTTTAATGGAATGCACTGACATGTAGCTCAGACTCACAGTGGCTTGTATAAAACCTGCTGTGAAATTTCAATGAGGATTCTTTTACAGTTGTAACTTTACGTGACATTACCACACGTAAAGTTGAAAAGAATAGAAGGACATAAGTAGAACACTGTCAGGTAAAAAGCATCCTGCTATGGTCGTTGATATTCTCTCAAGAGCAGTGGAATCATCATGAAGGACGCTCCACTGTGTTTAAAAAGTGATAAATAAATCTAACTCTGCAGTGTCAGGCATTCAGCATCTCCTTCAGTCTCTGTATGTGCATGTGTGTGTGCATATGTGTGTGTGTCATATTGCAGGCTCATCCATCAACCACAGCCATGACCCACATGTGAAAAAGTGGCTAATGCTGCTAATGTCAGTGTGAGGCTCCCAACTGTTTCCACCTCGTGGCATTTCTGCTGTGCTCACACACTTGTAGCTGACACACACGCACACACACAGAGCACTGCTTCATTATAGCTGCTGTTTTCACTCATGCACACGTTGGCGAGTAGCAAAAGGAAATTGAGCGTGAACAATTAAACTCAACAAAACAGACTGTGTGTGTTCATATATTCAGCAGTGTCTTTGTTCGCCCCGTGATTTTTGTGGCTCACTCCTGCCGATTTTAAAAAATGCAACATACAGCGACGTGCAACCTGTTAAAGCATTTAAATACGAGACACATGCGCACACGCCAAAATAAGGTTACGCACCTGATCTGTGTACAGGATTATTCACAGTATGGACATAAACGCGTCACACAGCGTTAGCATCAAAATACTGCCTGGGGAGCTCAGTGTCAGGTGATTTAAAGCAACTGAGTCTGCAGTTAAAAACATGTCAGGAAATAAAGCTGACCCTCATACGACTTTATGCGTAATGGAAAATTAAGTCTCGAGGCCAACTTCTACTAGGGATGGGTACCTTTCACATTGGAATCGATACTTGGTACCGGTGAATCGGTATCGGAAAAAAACTGCACCAATTTTCTGTACTTTTATGTAGTAATAAATTTTAAATAATAAAATCTAAAATAATAATAATAATAATACATTTAAATAATGTAAAAATTACCAGGTAGTATCAAATGAATTTGGGCGGTACCTAAAAAGTACTGAATTCGGGACCCATTCCTGACTACTACTTTATTCTATTCAATCTATGAGAGATTTCAATGATGATATGAACTATGAAAAGATTGGCGTTGTATTATTCTGCATTCGATTGCACTCGGATCCCGTTAATATCCGACAGAATGAATCGGAAAAGTCTGCACGGACTCGGCTTCGCGGGTGTCCGCCCGAGTATGTTTGATCCTTAAAAGTTCCTGCTCTACTCCCACCATGAGCCTCAGAACACCGTCTCACACACACACACATAAACCAGGAAGACATACACACAGCAACGAGACGTACGCGCACGTTTGCCCACACGCAGAGACAGACGGGGATACACACACAATGTGTCTGTACATATACGCATAGCTTGATGAACCCTCTGATTAGACCACAATCTGCTCTTTATAGGAATGCATGGAGTTCTGCATTGGAGCTGTCAACCAATGCTCACTGAGGGCTGTGATAGGAGGAAAACTAGTCCCTCCTCCCAGCTTTTATAGGAGGGGCGGGGTCAAAAGTGACAGTTGGTGATGCACGATGGTCACAATAATCCGTCCCAGCCAATAGTAAAATTTAATTGTAATAGCAGACGTTCAACCCTTAGAGGGCAGTCACGCTGACATTTTACAACTAAATACACAAAATTAAAATATGTTTACTAAAATAATACAAGCTGGACTAGGATCAATCAACAGCACTACTTAATAACCAAATACATATGCATTCAGCAGAAAAAAGTGAATTTGAGGTTTAGTTACTCTTTAAACAAATTTCAAGCATGGACCCAAGACTGAGGCGAGTTGCTAATGCTAGTAAATAACCAAATTAGTTTCTAATCTGTACTTTTATTTTAATCCACGAGGACAGATTTTTGGAAATGAATACGATAAATCACCAAACATTGAAATTGGAAAATGCAGCTGCAGGTTATCGTCTGTCAATGTTAATCCTTCTTTGTCAGTGATTTCACCTGTAGGCAGGGCATGTTTATAGAAGCCATCGTCTGAACTTAAAATGACTATTTACTGCATTACATGCTTGTATACCCAAGGCCAATACAATCTGCAGTAAATAGATTAAACCAAACCAAACCAAGGTCACATTCATAATACAGTCAGTACAATGTAATTTAAGGTTTTACCAATATTACTATCCATGTAGTGTTCCTGTTTTTTTTTTTGTTTTCTTTGTTTTTGTCTTTTATGGTAGAGCAGTGAGTGATCTGTTGTAAATCTTCCCGTCACAAGGCCTGAACGAATGAATTTTCAAATTCATAGGTATGCTTTCAGTGAACAGATCAAAGGTTTCAAATGTTTTAAACCTATCAACAAAAATGGACGATGTTTGCCACGCTGCATGTCGGTGCACTACGACACAACCTACAACTCCGAACACCTCAAGGCATCAGATTCTGTTATTTGATACTTCCATTTACTACATCAAGGGAAGGCAGAAGCAACAGTACAGCGAAAGAAATAACATTATAACAGCAAAAAAATATATATATTTATTTTTTCTGGCTCCTCCGCATCGAGAAGAGCCAGATGAGGTGGCTCGGGCACCTAATTAGGATGCCCCCTGAACGCCTCCCTAGTGAGGCGTTCAGGGCACGTCCCTCCGGAAGGAGGCCCCGGGGAAGACCCAGGACACGCTGGAGAGACTATGTCTCTCAGCTGGCCTGGGAACGTCTCGGGGTCCCCCCGGAAGAGCTGGAGGAAGTGGCCGGGGAGAGGGAAGTCTGGGCCTCCCTACTGAGGATGCTGCCCCCGCGAGCCGGAAACGGCTAAGCGGGAGAAGATGGATGGATATTTTTTTTCTTCGAAAGACACTATTACGGTTAATGTCATGTCTGATGTTAAAACCTGATGAAAATCTTTTTGCATCACATTGTCAACACTCATCGAGCGAATTAAACATAAACAACTTTGGTGCACAAAGAATACATCTTTGAATTGTGTCGTTGATGGAATTAACATTTCATCTGTAAGGCATGAAATTAAAGTAGTTTCACTTCTGTCAAAAATAAATTTAGTCTTGAAATACTGTACTCTTTTCATCATAGCCATCGCTAAATATTCATTAAAAAGTGTGAAAATTTAATAGTATTAATGAATGGGGTTCAGAAGCCTGGAAATTAGTGTTGCAGATTTATTCCAATTGCTATGTAGAATATAAAATACACTGAAGCTTTGTTAATAAGTTCATTTCTTAATCATGAAAGATTAATATTAGCAGTGCTAAAACCATAATGTTATGGTTTCACAAAAGTTCTAAAAACAAACCTTTCCTTAACTTTTGATGTAGGAACAGGTACAGGAAAAAAATGCATTTAAGGTCAATGGGATTTTTTTTTTTTTTTTTGGTAAACTTTTCATGAATGTTAATCATTAATGAGATGATTCTGCACATATGCTTTCCTTCTTACTCCTTATCCACATCCATCCCCAAGAATAAAATCATTCCTCCTCTTTTTTTTTAATTGGTTTTCCAGCTTAACTAACAGTTTTAGTTAGTGTTAATTCTAGAATTAGCGCCGTGGCTCTCCTACCACTGGCCAGGATTTACGTCCCGTGATAGTCACGAATCTCATTTGCTTCCTAATCACTAGAAACCCACTCCACAAAAGCCTCTTGATGAAACCAAAGAATTTTTCTTCCCCAGGATAACATCAAGATTTTAGGATTCTGTGGAAAACGTTAAATGGAAGAGAGTGGCTGCACAGCAGGAACTCTGTGATACAGCTGCTGCCATCCACCCGTTTATCCCCAAGCTGTGCAATTTCCCCGTGTCCCTCTCCAAGCCTCTCTAGAAAACAGCACATAAGCTTAGTTTTCCTTTCTTTTCAACTAACTCCCAAAGATGTCCATAGCTATGGTGCTATATGTTTCGTCCAAGCTCGAAATCCGGCTTTTTGGCATTGAATGGTCGTCTTGGGCTTCATAACTGGCTTGTGTTGAGCCTTAAATAAGATCCCATGCTCGATTATCCACAAACTTGTCATTGAAAATGTTCCAATTCTTTTTTAACAGCAGGATATATTTTTTTTTTACAGATATTAGATGTATGTATTTAACATGAACAATCAGAGTGCAAACCTCCACCAAATGCCAAATATCCTCTTAGCCAGATATTGGCAGTTATCCTGATCATGGTACTATTATCATTCACACTTTGAAAACTTGGAAGAAATTTCTATTCCCATTAATAACCGTACAGTAGATCCAAACGTATGGGCACGCCCATTTTTCCCGCCCAAAAAAGCAATTAAATGTGCAATCCGGATTCGATCTAGATTGAATTCAGTTGGCTAATTCAGAAACTAACCCAATATAACTGGAAAAAAATGCCATCTCTTCATCTCTGGGCAGTTCTTGTCCAATTAGAATTTAAAAAACTACCATATATCCACTTTAAAATACTCCAAATAATAAATATACAGTATATATATATATATATATATATATTTTTTTTTTTTTTATTATTATTATTTTTATCACAAAATCCAGACTTAGAGGTAATACATTTTCTGGCCCACTTGATCCTTTTTTCAGGGTCGCGGGGGTCTGCTGGTGCCTACGCGCAGCTCTCATTAGGCGTTCATATCCATTTTTTTCCCCCAATCTATCCATCTATCTATGAAGCAAGAAAGGTCTGCATGCGTGTGTGTTTGTGGAGCGAATTTCTCCCAGACTCGGTGTCTGTTCAACCTGAAACTTTGTCAACGGCTTCCACATAGCCCGAGTGTGTGCATCCGTTATTTTGGAGTAACAGAAAGATACAAAAATACACATAATGACTCCAAAAAACATACATTACAGAAAAATAGACCAAACAAAAAAATATATAAAAATGAGTAAAAAAAAAAACAAACAAACACATTTATCATGCGCATGTCCCATAAAATTAAACCAGGGAAATTGCACACGCTATTTTGTTTGCACCCGAAAATATAGTATGTACACCTCTTTGTACATACTGTACAACCTTCAAACACATACTCATTTGGCAACAATTGACCACTCTACTTAAGCCCCCACTATATGAACAGATACATCTGACAGGCACTGTACCAGTATTGTAAAAAGTGTTTGTGTGTTTGATAAAATAAGATGTTGTAGCTTGTAAATTTTGATCCTGCACACATTTTAACAGTTTGTCCCACCACTGTTTTCTGCCACAAAACACCAGGAACATTTTTCCTGAACAGTAGCAGTATCAGACTTCCTTTTAGCTTTTCTATATCAGTCGTTTTGTCTCATGTCTCGCTCTTTTCCCCAGCATCCACTGTCATTTTCCCGCCATGTCTTTTTCTGTCTCATTTCAGCTGCATTTCATGGCAGCCTGTCAGCCTTGACAGATTTGTTTTCACTAATGGTGCAGTTAAAGGTTATATCTGGAGCAGAACAGGCTGCATTCAAAAGGTCAAAGTTAATTTCTAAGTCGGCGGATGGAAAAAAGTGGCAGCATTCAGAAATAATAATACATATTTAAGGGGTTTCTTCAGTGATTTGCCTCACTTCAATCTTCAACAAATATGCCACTAAAGTGCATCAGTTTGAACTCAAACCAGTCCTACGCTATACTTCTCAGACTGAAAAACCTCTAATTGGAATTACAGCAGTCAGATTCCAGCTCACCTTCTTTATTGTTTCATCTTCGGCATCGTCTCTCTCCAGAGTATAATTCCCCGGTCCCTGTCGTATGTTAGATTACATTATTTAACCTGAAAAAGAAGAAAAAACAGAGCCAGTGTTTGAGAATTCATCATTGCACATAAAAAAAAAAAACACTCACCGTGCCCTGGTAATGTGCCGCCCTCTGTGTAGTGTGCTCATGCTGTGCATTGCTCCCTGTTCTTTTCTCTCAGACTGTGCTGTTTCATTACTGCTGAATAACTGGGGGCATGATCATTTGCTAAATTCTTCTTCTTCTTCTTCTTCTTCAAAAAAAAAAAGGACACATAGGGAGTTGTTTCTTCCCACTGTCGCTAAATGCTTGCTCATGTGGATGTTGTTGGGTTTTTGTCTTTCTTATTATGAATTTTATATTTTGATAAGCGCATTGAGATGACTTTGTTGTAAACTGCGCTATACAAATAAAGATGAATTGAAATTGAATTGAATAGTTCATGCATTTAAAGAAAAAGACCCAAGGAGAAATTCTTAATCCTCTTTGACAAAAGTCCTTGGTTTTTTACAGTCAGGCTTTACTTTGTTTGACAGTTTGAAAAAGTATTACAGCACTAACATGCTGGGTTTAATCCTCAAAAGCTGCATTTCAGGGGGGGTTTGTTACAAGAAAACTACCAGATAGGAGAGAAATGATCTGCAGAACTCTTTTTAGGCATAACTGTGATCATTTAAGTGGAGATTGTTCATTCTCTAAAGGGTTTTTTGTGAAAGACTGGAGTCATTCTTTGTCTCAGGGAAATGGCTTAGTTTTAACAAATAGCCAGAGTTGAAACAATTAATTCTCAATCATAAAAGTAAATACAGGGATCAGGATATTTGACATTAAAATTCTAGAGAAACCTCAAGTTCTTGTGTGTGAAAAGTGTATTTTCTTAACTCAGTATTGTTCTATTGATTCTTTTGGAACATTGCAACTCATTAAAAGGAGTTCACTGAAGCTTTTTCTAGAGTGAAGGTGAGAAGACAAGGTGGCAGGTAGTTCAATGTGAGGCCACAGAGCAGATGGTGGTCTGTCTTTCTCTTAGCAGGTGGGACAAACAGCTAAGGGGGAGCGACCCGGTGCTCCAGGAAAAGTGTTTGTGTCATTTATCCTTGTTTTTATTCTAAAATTATTATATCAATTTTAGGGCTTTGTCAAACAGGAGGAAACAACAAGACCAAATGTTCTCGGTGCTAAAGATTAAACGTGTAAAAAAAGAACATGTTTTTTTTAAATTCACTATAGTGTTACTGTATGTTGAGGTTTTTACTTCGGCTGCCAAGTGCAAAGGAGCATTGCATCAGCTCTACAATCATGGTTCATGCCTTGATGAACCTGGTCTTTATAGAAGCTGTTCATGCGTTCATTTTCTACCACAGTCTAAAAACCTTTATGTGAGGTTCAATGGAGTTTCTAAATTGACTATAGATATGAAAGTGTGTGAATGGGATGTTTGTGTCTTAATCCTGTCATGGTTTGAGCTTTGGTTCAGCTCTAGAGTCTGAGATTATTGGTGCCAAAAGGCAAACTAGCCCCTTTGTCCCACCCGTCTAAACATAACCAAAGGGAAGTTGGGCTGAAGTCAACACATGAGTGTGAAGATAAATACAAATTTGGCCATACCTGGAAAATTCATGTAAGCCCCTAACCTTCCAATAGCTTTTAATATTTTTTTTTCTTTTCTCTGTTGCTTAAGGACAAACCAGAGCTGTCCTCCCACCACAAAAATGTAATTACTTAAGCATCATTACATGCCCGCCTTCTGATATCATTGAAATGGTCGGAAAAGAACCCCCTGCTTATATTCCATGGATTAAGCTTGGAAAAAAAAATGCATACAATGCGTGGGATAGTAGATGAATACAAAACATGGTCACAATTTTATAATCCATGTTCGTGACTCGCACCATTAAAAGCCCAAACTTAGACTATCTGGGTCTAATTATTTTTATCAAACGTTAATATTGATAAAATAGAATTAAAAGCAGATTAATTTGAGTGCTTAGTGAAAGCAATACATGTTGGCTTTATTTATTCAAAGTAATTATTTGTTTATGTAAAGGTGGGACGATATATTGTGCAACAATAATAATAAAATGTCACGGTATCATCGAGTGTTATCGTGGGGGGGGGGGGTTGCTGTATATGTTCATCAGAAAATATTGATCATTCAGAGGACAAATTGAGTCAAAACTATTAGCTTCACAACATCCTATTTATTATTTATTATTAGTGTTTATCTTATTTTCAACTGGAGGACTCCGGTTACGCCCCATAGCTCTAAGGTTGCTGTTCGTGGCTCGTCTTTTTTCGTTATTCGTCAGTCGTGTATAACTCACTGTTCTTGTGATGCTGTCTGGCTTTTCAGCTTTAATTTCACAGCCAAAAACATTGTGGTTTATTAGGGTCTCTGACTGCCAGTGTTTCTCTCTGATAGATTGGCAGCTACTCTAGGGGAGTGGTTCTCCAATTGCTTTGGCACCCCCTTTCTCTTATTTCTGAATCAAAGTACCCCCTCTGCCGACTACAACATTTTGCTTAGAAACCTATTTAAAAACAACTATAGAGCATAATGATGGAATGAACGTGTGATAACACATATTTTAAAGAATCTTATTTTGTAAATAAGTGGAAAAAAGCAGTATTTAGTGCAGTGGTTCCCAACCTTTATTGGTTTGTGACCCCATTTTGATATCAAGAATTTCTGGCAACCCCAAATAATTCTTTTTCTTCTATAATTAGTTTTTGATCATGTTTAAGCTCAGATACAGTATTTATTTATTTTTTACTGCATTTTAGTGGAACTAAATGTACATTACACAAAGTGAAAGTATAGAAATACAGTTGTGTTCTTTTAATTAAAAAAAGAATAATAATGAATAAAAAAAAAATAAAATAAAATAAAAATAAGAAATAAAATAAAAATAAAAATAAAAAATAAAATAAAATAAATAAGTAAAAAATAAAAAAAATAAAAAAAAATAAAAAAAAGTAAATAAAATATTATAATAAAAATTAAAAAATCTAATTTTCTTTTTCAGAAATTTCAGTCGACCCAAAATGGGGTCCTGACCCAAAGGTTGAAAAACACTCCTGATTAGATTCATTTCTATAGTATTTATCATTTCTGGTCATATCTGCCTGGGGCGAGACCATCATTGATACATTTTTTCTTTTTTACCACTCTCTCTCCCTCTCTCTCAAGTACCCCCTGTAGTGCTATTGTGTACCCCTAGGGGTACACGTACCCCCATCCGAGAAACACTGGTCTAGGGTACACTCAGCCTTTTATCATGGCGTACGCTCCAATGTATGCAACTTTGACTCAAACATTAGAAGGATGTAAGATTGACAGGAGGATGAATATAAATATTTAAAGCAAATATGCATGTTTTATTTCAGTCACACCTACAGTCTGTGTGTGTGTGCGTGTGTGTGACATGAGTAATAGTAGAAAAAAAACTGGGAAAACAAACACCTGCCATTATTTAAATGACAATGCAAAAAAGGGAATAAGTAATGAGTATGGTGCATTTTGTGAAATGTGACAAAGGCAGGACTGAGAAGTAGCTCAGGAATAAAAAAAAACAAAAAAAAAAACAAGATAGAAACTGTAGATATTGATAATTTATTATTTATGGCTTTTTTAACATACTATAAATAAATGTCCAATAGCTCTTATTTAACCATAATAAAATATATTCAGGTAAACCTTCCCAAAGCCTTTTTTTTTTGGAACAAACACAGTTTCAGACCATTTTATTTCAACTTAATCTAAATCTAACAACAACACAAACAAGTATGTAAGCGAAGAGACACAACAGATATAATCACCAGACAGTAAGATTAACACTAATGCTAAACTTAATACACATTAAACAACTCATATACCTAACAAGAACCCTAACCCAGTCATCAACATCCCCCGCCAGATTGGTTCCCATTATAACTCACAACCTTTCCCTAAATGTCCTAAATCTAAGAACTTAGATGTATACATAAAAAAATATTATCACATCAGAATATAAAATGACTAACTATCTTAAACGGTTTCTAATTAAAGCTGTCCCCTTTGAAGACACCTCGAAGAGAGTAAAAACAAGTTCTGATGAACTATAGCTGGGCCCGTGGCCCGCGCCGAATAGCACGTACCACGTTCCCGAGAATTTAGTGAAATGACTCGGTTCCACAGAGTAAAACAAATGAAATTGTGCAACGTAGAATCGTACTGTACGTTTAATTGCCTTTGAAACGCTAGATCACACGACTATGTTCTGATAAATTTAGAAATTGCCGGAAAAGGGGGATGGCCCCTCGGACCCCATTTAAGAAAAAAGGGCTCCGAGCGTCTCATCATATTCATTGTCATATTGGTAACCGTCGTAACATTTGACTCGCAAATAAATGAGAAATCGACTTTTGTTTTTTTTTTCCTTTTGGGGGCCCTTGGGAGAAAAAAATAATTGCGCACTTCTCATTTTCGAACTCCATCAAGGTATTGATTCCCTGAAGCCACATAACTGAATTTGGTAATCCTATCTTAAATGGTTTCTGAGAAAAGCTGTCCCCTTTAACCTGGACGGACGCATGGAGCTCAAACCTATATCCCCCTTCCACGTTGTGGTGGGAGATAATAGACACAATAGACCACTAAATGATAAATAATAAAATCAATAAATAAATCTTAAACATCATTTAAATCAACAGTAAATCTCATCTTTAACTAAGTTCTACGTAAAACCATCTTCTAATTAAAATAATACTGATCGATGTAAACTTATACATTTCTTCCTGCATGTGTGTTTTTCTCTTTGATGAGCTCGTGTTATGTTTGACCCTGACCATCACACATGTCTTACACATCACAACCATGTGCAGCCAAGGGAGGAAAAGCACGAGATACCAACATAGAATAAAAATGCTGAGTGAGCCGAAACCTGACGCCACCAGTTCCTGTTTTATCCTATTGACTTGATTTTGTTGTTGATTCATTTGATTAATTGATTCAGCAAAGCAAAACCTCTGACTATGTCTCTCTGTACTGAATACGAGAGTATATCAAAACTCTAACAAAACCAAAATAAAAGGAAAAAAAAAAAAACATTTATTGGGTAACACTTGGATACAAAAATAGGCGCCTCTATATTCATGAGTCTCTCACGGCACAATCAATGAAGTAAGTGATACATTAAAGATGAGGCTGTGGTTGACCTGTTCTCTGTAGGGGGGAGGGAATGCGATCTGCAGCAGTGGGTCTGGACCCAGCGAGGGCATCCTTTGAAGTTTCTGCAGAATGAGAACGGACTAAGGATCAGCCTGTGGCTCCACAGCATTAACCCAACGATCCTCAGCAGACTCAGCACCATCTGACGGCCTGCCTGCCTGCCAGGCGAGCGAGAGGCATAATCTTTACACTGGGGTTGGCACATATGTATTATACGGAGCCATAATTCAAACCTCAGCGGTGATTATCTCAGTGCTATGACAGCAGCGCGGCTACACGCATCCGTAATGGATCCCGATGCTTACGCAGGACAAAGATAGAGTTTGTGGAGCAGGAGCTTATGACACCAACAAAGGAGATATTATGTGAATATATATTTGCAATAAACACCCTCATCAAACTGACAATCAAGATCAGCAGCGAGCAAAAACTCTACACAAGCATAGACACAACACACAGTTGGTGCACTTTTATCCCGATTGTGTGAGGCATGCAGGCACTCTGGTGATAAACGGAGGTGAGTCACGTCAGTAAAGAGGATTACAGGGGCTGTGAGAATGCTGAGAATTATTGACAGAAAAGGCATGGATTTAGATTTAGCTCTGCCAGTCAGCCGCCATCCCCTCCCCCCTCCCCGTTGCACACACACAAACACCAACACACACACACACGTACACGGTACCTAGTGATGACTCAGTGAGACCAGCCCAGGTCACGCTAAACAAGCTTCTCTGACCCATCTTCATGTGCGAGGATTTACTCTATCAGGCCAAACTCTTTCTGATAACCAGCAGCGTTCCTAATCCAAAAATGATCATCAGAAAGAATGCAAAATGACATTAACTCGGTTGTGAACTTGCAGAAAAAACACAAAGTAATCCGCTTCAAAATACACCCAAATCTCTGCGTGATTAGAATAATTCCAGATTTTAAATAAATCAAGGACGATTAAACTAACCAGGATACCCATCAGAGGCCATCGACTCTAGCTTTTTTTTTTTTTTTTTTCCTAGGACTCAAAGGAAACTAGTGTAGAAATTGTGGCTGTGTTTGTATAGCATCTGGCTGAGAGTCAGGGATTGTTTTCTGCAGGTTTTTACAAGGACACAGACACGTGTACAGCATTTGCAATTAAAATCGTGTGTGTGATTCAGGGGCAGGATGGGGGGGAGACGAGGGGCGGGGCTGACAGCGCCACACCTCGACAGCTCTCGTTCCAAAGGCAATGAAAATGTGATTAAAGAGACACGTTTGTTTATGGAATGGATTCTGTTAGCCACGGTACACTATATACATTAGAGTCTCAACAAATAATTTACATTACATTTAAAGTAATCATTTCTATAGAGTAAAACAAACTAATTAAAACTATAATTGGAGGCTTTTGTATGAAAACCAGCACATCCTGTTTAGAGTCATGCAAAGTGCTAGCTAGCTAAAATAATAAAAAAAAAAAAAAGTTATTATTTCCCTGACAAAGGCTTTAAGAAAAATCCCAAAACAATCAGAGAAAATTAATATGGACTTTTTATTAGTCGTATGACTATTTACTTTTGTCATAAACATTATACACAAAGCAGCAACATAAACCAGTTTTAAAAAAGCTTTTAGAATCATATCTCACAAGATAGAACAACAATTTTACCTAGGACAGCAATAGTTTATAATATGTATATAATGGTATAAAATATATTCATTACTCAATAAACATAAAAGCTATACACTGTGATAATGAATATTGTGAATTTAAATATTGCCACTATATTTTGTATTATTTAAAATACAATTGATGCAATGTGTGTAGTAGTGTATTAAATAGTAAAATATTAATATTATGTACATGTCATGTACATGCATGTGTAAGTATGTGTGTATATATATATATATAGGTATGTATATATGTTTGATCTGTATGTATACACTGCATATATCGAAATTACCAAAGTTTTGACACACTATTGTGTAGAATATATATTGAATTTGTAATGTCAAAATTGTGATATTAGTTTCCTAATTCTTTTTTGTGAATTTTGCAACCCTAGTTAAAAAGTCATCCTTTCTAATGTTATTATTTTTAATTCATACTAATATTTATATTTGGATATGATACAGTCATTTAAAATTACTCTTAAATTGCAGTTAATTTCAATAACTAATTCTCATTAAAAAATTTCCCGTGGAAATTTACAGAAAACTTCCAGCCCGTTTGCAACCCTATAATCAAACGTCTTTTGTCTTAACATCTCTCTCTTAAAGCTGTGCAGTTGTATTTTAAAGCGGTTCTTATTAAGGGTGTCCCGATCCGATATCGGTCCGATATTTGCCTGAAAACCAATATCGGATATTGGATTCAAATTTCCGGATTTTTTAATTTATTTATTTTTTTAATTAATTTTTTTAATTTATTTTACTCAATTGTAGAATACTGTAGATATTATGTTGAATTTTAAAAAAATGACGTAACCAAAAGGTTAATAATAAATAGGTCAGTTTTTCTCATCCCTACTGTTGCTGACTATTGTTCTCTGTTTGAGTAAGATCACCTGATCAAGCCTTTTCTAACATTACACACTACAAAATAAGTCATTATTAATTTTTTTAAAGAAAAGAGGGAGAAAATAAAATTTAAAAAAAATGAAAAATTCCCAAAAAAAAGTATGTATGATTCACGCTGATATCGGATGAATATCGGTATCGGCCGATACGCAAGGTTGCAATATCGGTATCACATCAGAAATGAAAAGGTTGTATCAGGGCATAAAAAATAATCCTCCACAATACATCTTTCAATGCATTTGTATTGTTTTTGAAATGTTTGCCCAATGGTAAATATTAAATGTCAAGCCCAGTTTACGTTGTTGGTTTCAATATTTAGTCCAACTAAAGATGGAATTGGTCAGCTATGTTGTTGACATTTTAAAAAACACCATTTAATGAAAGAGTTGGCGGTGCCATTTCCTCTCTGCAGCTCAATGAGCTGCGATGAGACTGGAATAAATACCATTAGGTGCTAAATGACAAACCAGCAGGATATGAAACTCATTTCTATTCCGCCTGATGTACGTTTGTTAATTAATCACTAAAAGAATCACAAACCAGGAGGAAAATAGTGCAGACATTTCAGACTTACGAACAGAACTGAGCTCTGTGGTAGAGCTGAACGATTCATTGCATTTGCGATATTATCGCGATATCATAAAACGCGATTTTCTAACCACAAAGGTTGCATTTTTTTAATTTTTTTTTTTAATTGTCCTGTCTTGTATTGTCCTGTTAAGTCCAGAGAGTGTTCAAGAAGTGCAGTCCACATGTTTTATGAAACGTGAAGTTATATGTTGAAGAGGTAAAGCCTTTATTGTTGTAATTTGTGCTTTAAAATTTATATTTTAGATTTAAATTAATCTGAAATTGTTTATTATGAAACAGATTGATTTATTGCTTGTGTTCATTAAAAAAAATACACCTTGAAAAAATAATCGCATATTAAATCGCAATAATGAGGGGGAAAAAAATCGCAATTAGATTATTTTTCAAAATCGTTATTGGTGTGGTTCTCCCTATTTGCACGCTAGTTTTTTTTTTTTTTTTTTTTTAAATAATAATATTTGCTATTCATATAAAAGTGCAACATGAATGACAGCCAGTTCACTTGGATACATTTAGCTATAGTTTGCCACAGAGAGTGAAAAGGGTAAAGAACACATATGGTGCATTATGTCTGACTGTGTGGATTTCTCTACGCCTTAAAGTGACACATGTTCCTCTGCGATAACTCGATCAGTTCATAGCTTTCGTCACCTTATAATCAGACTTAGTAGAGATTGATGGTAAAGATAAATCCCTTGTCCTTTACACGCTAATGCTTCTTTCCCTGTTAACCTTGAACATAACAGAGCCGCCTGAGCTAACAAGATATATGCTAATGATAAAAAAAAAAAAAAAAAAAAACCAGTCTGTCGGATAAAAGGAAAGCTCTTCTCCAGCTTTGTGATCATTTGGTCTTACTTTGGATAACTGTATTATTCCATAGCTTCTTTTTGTCGTTCTTCTGACAGTGTGACATTACTTTGCTATAAACGTCCATCTGTAGCGTGTCACAGAGCTGATAATCAAATCTAATCACCCTCAGGATGCGAGAAGCCAAGATAACGTACACTTACTTCTCTTACTTTTAAATCCAAGTGTCCCTTTGTCCGACTCCAACATTTTGCTCAGAATATTATGAAATAACAACTATCGAGGAGCATAAAGATGGAAAGAATGAGTGATTGTAAATAAGTAGAATAAAACAGTGTTTAGGCTTCCTGAATAGATTTCTTGCTATAGTTTTTATCATTTCCGGACTGACCTTTGTTTTTTCAGTTCATGTTCTAATTAAAATAATTTCAATCAGCAATTTTCTGTGTTTTTCGTGTCATTTTGTGTTGTTTTGTGGAATGTTTTGGGGTTTTTTTCCAGTATATTATTCTCTTATTTTGAGTGTTTTTTGAGTTTGAGTAAATAATTCTTTGTGATTGCGTCGATTAGTTGTTTCTCTGTCATCTTTGTGTCTTTTCTCGTGATCTTGTGTATTTTTCTCTCACTTAGTGCATCTTTGTCGTCGTTTTGTGTGCTGCTAATAATAATAAGTATTTTTCTCTCTTCGTGTGTGTGTTTTCGGTGTCATTTTGTTGTTGTTTGTCTGTTATTTTTATTACCCAGTATATTTTTCTCTTATTTTGTGTTGTTGGCACTATTTAAATTATTCTCTCTCACCAGTGTTTGTTTTTAGTGTCGTTTGGTGTTTCTTATGTTGTTTCTTATGTCGTTTTGCATGTTTCTCTGTTATTTTTGTGTTCTTTGTAGAAATGTTGCGTGTTTTCCTGTCATTTTGTGTATTTTGCGGTTGTTTGTCTGTTCTTTTTATTTTTCAGTAAATCTTTCTCCTATTTTGTGTGTTTTCATTGTCGTTTTGTGAGTTGCTGGTAATAAATAGTATGATTATCATTTTTAACTAAAAATCAACATTATGAAACCACATTTTTTTTTATGCCATTTTAAATATTTAAGTACCCCCTTGTAGTGCCATTGCCCTCATTTGAGAAACACTGGTCTAGAATACTGACTTATGAAGTGCCTTCAGTGTTGAATCTTAGCGAGTGGCGTGATAAAAAGCACAACCTCATCACAGCTTCGGAACCTTCACCACTCGTCATCTCCCACTTCCTAACCATCTCTCTTATCTTTCCTTCACCAACCGAAGAGCTCAAATAACCTTTTTTCCTCCCCCCACTTTCTTTCTCTCTCATACATAATGACAAGACGATCTAACTCCACCTTTCTACGGCACTTTTAGCATCGTCTCCCTCCACAAGTCGGAGAGATGTATCAGAACATTTCCTGTAACTGAAAAGGATTTTTCTGCCACTGCGTTAGCCTGTTACTATACAACGCTGAACAATGCTGCAATGATAGCGCCCAGAAATCTGATTATCACAGAGTAGTTTCTGTACTGCAGCAAAAGCAAGGATTGCAAAGCACCAACACAGTCAATGCCAGAGATTTCATGCAAATTCACAAGGTTACCATGAGCCGTAAATGAGTGACAAGAGCTGAGGGGAAGGTGCATGCAAATAGTGGCACGGTAGAAGGGTGCGCTCTGTGAATCAGAGAAAACACAAAAGCAGCAGCAGCTCCAATCAGCCTGAATCCATATAAACTAATTCAATGCCAATTAGTGGCTCAACACACAGAACGTAATTCAATTTGGTGGTGAAGATGTGGGTGTGAAAGTCATGGACATGTGCCAGGAGAGTAAAAGAACGCGTGCAGTCATGGGAACACGCAGATCTCTTGGTATTCAGCCGTTACATTGGTTCTGGGGTCAGTGTTAAAGTCGTTTAATGAATCTGCTCCATAGCTCAATGCTTGACAGTGGTTTTTTCTAGCAGAAGATGATAAATGGGATCCAGGAAGGGGGATGATGAAGGAAAATGGTGGCTGGTGCGATGAGGCTTTCTCTTCACCCTGATTAGCCTCTCTTTGTCTGCGTGCCTTCTCTCTTCCGCCTTTGTCCTGCTTACATTGTAGCCTTGGAACGCATCTTAAGGAACATGCATTACACACTCACGGGAGAGGCCTTTGCCTCTAACACATGCACACCAACAACAACAAAAAAGCGTTGATATAGTGGATCCTGATATAGCACAAAGCTCAGGATGTTTGTTCCGCCTAGAGCAAGAGTTAGTGTGTGAAGTGCAAAAGATGAGGAATAATGATAGCACAGTTTCTAAAGTATCAACTCCTTCTTGGCTGAAAGCTAATTAACCCTTCCGATAACTCCGTGACTAGAACGATCTTGAATAATGTCTAGTAATTTAAAAAAAAATACCAGACAAACTGAGAAATATAGCGTTGCAAAATACAAAACTGATATCGCATTGCAGCCTTGCTGATTGGTCAATACAGATATCGATTCGATAAGATATTAACATGTATCATACATACTAGACCTGGGAAATAAATCAAGATTCAAAATATATTGAGTTTTCTAATTTGGTGATGTAGAAAAAATACAATATTGCCTACATCGATATTGTAATTTCATAGCTCATTTTGTATTTAAATGCTCGATTTAGGAGTTACTGCTTTCACACCTTCCTAGAACAGCATGAAAAGCACAGTTAGATGGATTTCTGAGTGCATCCTGACTCAGACCTTCCCCCTAAAAAAGCCACACTACAGAACTCACTCACACGTGCTGTCCCTAAAAGGAAAAAAAGACTAACGTGGAACATGATGTGCAGCTGTTTGTTAATAAATCTGTCTGTGTTGGTATTTTTACAGCAGCAAATGTAACCCAGAATTGTCTTTCTGGTAAGACACGATTGATATCGTATATCGGCATTTTGAGAGAAAATCTCGAGATATGAATTTCGGTCCATATCGTCCAGCTCTAATAGATACTTTTATTACTTCTTTTGGAGTGTGGAATGTTAGAAAAGGCTTGATCAAGGGACATTACTCAAACAGAGAACAAATGTTAGCAACAGTCAGTATGAGAAAAACTGACCGAAAGAAAATATGTTGGAAGACCCATTTAAAATGCTAAATAACCATTATAACCGTAAACATTAGCATATTCTACACTACATTCTATTATGTATTATAATGCCTATACCATGGATTTTAGATGCAGGTCGATATAATCTGATACTTGATTATTTTTTGCCGATGTTGGACCAATATTATCAGATCGGGACACCCTCTATCAAGGCTGCTCTATAATATTTGTCCATTACAGCTGACCAATCACTTTAAGCATTCATCAGTATCATAATATTCAGAAAGCAACAACTGGATATTCAGCTTCTGAAAGAATACAACACAATCTGTTTTATATTTGATGAAAAATATTCTACACTAGAGCAAAAAAATAATCACTGTTTATTTATCTTGTGATATCATCAAACTGCTACTTGGGGCATTTCTGCAGACCTTAAACAGTTACTCCATGTGAAACATCAGTTCAAAAGCAACACTGTCTGTGGCTTTAAATTGAATGAGACAAAGTAAAGAAAAATGTAGGAAATATATATTTTTTGCATCTTTGAGCTTTGGTCTCGCCCATTTCACATAAATGGGAGATTTGTATTACTTAATTTGAACAGCTGTTCAAACAGCTGTGAGTGTTGCAGATTTTGTTCCCGTTTGGTTTGTTTGTCAAAATTGTAACAATAAGAAATTGAGACGATGAAAAATAAATCATTTCTTCACCACAAGCACATTTTCAGATTGAAGTTAATGAAACTCTGCCAGGGATTTTATGGCCCTATTATGTGCTGTTTTCACCTCCTTTTAAAGTGAACGTAAGACATCGATGAGAAGAATGTAACGCAAACAAAAATGGGACATTTCCACAAAATAAGCATGCAACGCAATGCATTTCAATGAATTGTCAAAAAGACAACAATTATTAAAGACTGACTAGCGTTTATCCTTTTTCTACTCTTTGAGGGCTAAGACAATCATTATCTTTTGTGTCATAGTCTCTATCAATATTAATGAAAACCTGTTATTGCTATCTGCATTTGTTGTATTCAACAACCAAAGAGTTTGTTTGTTTTTTTTACATAAAAAAATCTGCAGGACAGCTGGAACATTTCATGTTGGCAGCCAATGAGAAAGAAAAAAAAGGTGTCAATCGCTCACGCAGCATATTAAACATACTGATATCAAACAATCATTCACAGCCTTGCTACAAAGTGAGAGGAAGTGAGATTTTATTTAACAACAACCTTGTCATGCATTTGAGAAGTCGCCTGGTTAACTGCGTGATATGGTACACCATGCATAATAACGTCAAGATCCCCACGAAAAGCATAAAGTCACAGATACTTTATCCCACAAATGTTTTTTGGTTTGTGTGACTAAATGCTCAAGTGATCAAACAGGAAGGAAGGAACACAAGTGTCTAACTAAACTACCAACACCAAGACAGCAGAAATCCCATTACTGAGTCAGCATGTGTGCTAAGCTCTTTCTACAACATGGGGCAGTGAGCTGAAGCCATTGTAACATATTCTCAGAAAGTCTCTCGTGAACGAGATCTATGCCCATGTGAGCCACAGCCAGAGGTGCTAAAAGTACTAGTCTTCAGTTCTCAAGTAAAAGTATAGATACTTGAATAAAAAATGACTCAGGTAAAAGTAAAAGTATTGAAGTTGGTCCCTTACGTGAGTAAAAGTGAAAATGTACGTAGGTCCCGATACAACTTTTTCACTTCCAATACGATACCAATTTTGCAGCCTCGAGTATTGGCCAATACCGATATCAATCCGATACGATATCAGCATGAATCATACAAACTTTTAATACTTATTTTGTAGAGTGAAATGTTAGAAAAGGCTTGATGTTACTCAAACAGAGAACAATAGTCAGCAACAGTAGGTATGAGAAAAACTGACCCATTCATTATTAACCAATTGGTTACATACATTTTACCTTCAACATAATATCTACAGTAATCTACAATTGAATAAATATAATATAATATATATCTGAGGTTTTTGATGCAGACCGTTAAATCTGATTATTATTTTCTGGCTGATATCGGACAGATATCCGATATCAATATCGGATCGGGACACCCTACATGCTACTAAATGTACTTAATTAAAAAGTAAAACAAATGTTTTTTCAATAATAAGACAGGGTTTTTAAACCAGCAAATTCCATATATACAGTATGTTTTTTTTTTTTTTTTTTTTAAAGGTGCGGTATCATGCTATTTTTCACCCGTCTTCATTTGTTCTAAGAACCCCAACAACATAGTATTTGAGGTTTATTTACCCAAACTCGCCTGTTTTGCAGCGTTTTAGCCAGTGTCTAGAACAGTTTGCTATCCACACACTCTTGTTTTTATTTTCAGCCAAAAAACTGCACATTACAGTAAAACACATGGCTTTTTAAATGGCTATTGTGATTGTGAGTCAGACAAACATTGCTCCACCGTGTGTGTGTGTGTGTTTGTTGCAGCAGCAGCGGAGTTAGCGAGTTAGTCAACTGCTGCTGCTGCTTCAAACACTCACCGGAGCTGTTTCATCGCTTTCTTCTCCTCCTCTCCACTACTTATTATAGGAATTGTGCATTCAACGTGGCTGCCCACTGCTCCTCAGGGAGGGGTTAAATGCAGAGAACAAATTTTGTGTATGTAGCTTTACGTACAGTATGTGACAATAAAGTATAATGCATTTTCTGTATTAAACCGCAGTGTTTGTTTTACCTGTGAGGTAGTTTTAGAGGGAGGAGCTCACATTCTTGTATAGGGGAGGAGGAGCCAGGATTGTCAGGAGGAGGAGTTTCCGCGATGTGAAGTCACTGAGTGGGGAAAATCCAACTCGCCCGTTTGGAGCTGAATTTTTACAAAATATGAAATAATGAGGGAGAGAGGCTAAAGGGATGTACAGCATATAATTGCAGCAAAACCATTATAAAGTGATTTTTAGTTAAGTTAAATCCATTACCTTTTAATACCTAGAGAAATTAGCGTTCCTTATAGATACATTTTGTAATAAAATGTTTCAAGAAAATGTTCATTAAATGTTTCAAAAAAAGAAAAACGCAAATTCTCAAATTTTTAAATCTTGAAAATGTTAACCATAAAACTAAAGGGACCTGCCTAACATAAAAAAGCTCAAACTACCAATATTTTTCAAAGTAACAAGCTCATTTTTTAAATGTAACGAGTGGAAAGTACAGATAATTGTTTAAAAAGTATGGAGTAAAAGTCAAGTCACCAAAAAACAAGTAAAGTACAATTATCAAAAAAGAAAAAATCCAGCAAAGAAGTAATTGTACTTGTTACCACAGCAAACAGAGCAATAAAAACACTTGTCACTTGTTTGAATTACAAGTTAGAGTCAGATGCATTGTGAAGCTCAGAGGACAAAATGATCAAGGAGATTACGTTAAGGGGGGGTTGAAACAAGAGAAAATACACCAAACCATGTCTGTGGGAAACTCACAGGAGAGATGGAGACCAGATTTCTATAATCTTCAACTAAATAACAAGAGCACACGAACAACTGACAGCTGCTCAGGAGTCCTTTTTCAAACCAAGGGAATACAGTGTAGCATGCAACAGTGATGCACACTCGATACAAACGCTGATCTGTTATTGAAAGTACAAATTGTTTGGCTTAAAGCTGCAATATGTAGAATCGTGAGGCACTCCACTCTCCCCTCCTCCCCTCCTGAAAAACTCACTGGTCTTCTTGGGAACGCGTGCGCGCACAACTGTGGAACTCTTTGCGACCGTTTTCTCCACAGAGTCTAATAACAAATGTCGGGACTTTCTCTTGTGTTATTGGAAAGTTTTCTGACGTTTCAGAGACATGAAAGCACGCATCACTCTCTGGTGTGAGGACAGTAAGAAGCTCAGAGCCACTCCACACACACAAGCAGCTGCTCCTCCGCCTCCTGATCCCTGCTGATCAGAGCAAACAAACACACACTGCAAATGAAATGGGTCTGTTCTTGCCACCTTATATAATGTTTCTCTTAGTTTTACATGCTATCTGTTATCACTACCTCTCTGACTTGGGGCAACCAGCGCACGGACTGAAAGCAGATTGCGCGTATTCCGCTGTATACCGAGTCAGAGGGACCTCACGGAGTCTGTTCCTCCTGAACACGTTTGTGCCTTTATTCTGTTGCTTCTCCACCTCGGTCTTCCTGTTTCCTCTTGCTTTGCCATGTAACTGCTGTGCCAAAAGACACATTAAAGACTTCAGTTTGAATATAAAGCCATGGGACTGTCCCTATTCTCAGATTGGGAAAGCGCATTGACTTTTGACGAGCAGCTTGAGCAGCCAATATTAACGCTTAAAACAGCTCATGGGCTCGCCCTGTTGGTAGAAAGATCTCTGATTGGCTGAAGTCCAGCGTCACACTCCTGTATCTCTAAAGCTCCTTTACAGGAGAAGGAAAAGAGATTCAATATCGACTCAGAACACTTTGGATTACAATATGCAATACAATATAATAAGATGATTATGGATTTTGACCAAATAAAACCCCCAAAAAAATTACATATTGCAGCTTTAAGTATTTTGTAACACAACATTTGACCTCAACTGTGTCCCTGTCACTGGCACGATGAATAGAGAAAACAGTGTTTGATCAGGATCAACTGCCTCAAATCAAACAAACTAAAACATCCGGTAACACTTTACTTGAAGTTTTATACATAGGACTGACATTATGCTGTCATTAAGTATCGTTTGCTAAATTATGACAACTTTCGCTAAATTACGACACCTGTGGAGCTATGTTAGCATTTTTTGGGTTTGGTGGAGGGCTCTAGTGAGGTTAGGGGTTAGGGTAACAAAGGGTTCGGGTTAGGGTAATGAACAACACTTAATAACAGCCTTTATGACACCTTATTCATGCTAATGATAGGTGTCATATCATAATATTGACAGCATACGTCAACCTTTATGTATGTATAAAACTTCAAGTAAAGAATCTATTTTGATGATGCTGATGTGAAACTAGAGCATTTATTAATTTGGAACCACTTCTAGCCTTTATCGCAGGGCTAAGTTCAAACACCAAGTCGCCTGCTGAAGTCTGAATAAATACACACTCATGGAAAACTCTTGAGTAAGGGTGTCGTAATACACCTTTTTCACTTCTGTTATGATACCGATATTGCACCCTTGAGCATTGCTGATATCGAACCAATACTTAATTTCAATATCAAATGAGGACATTCTTAAATCTGAGATACAAATTCCGCCAACTTCTGAAGATCATTGACCAGAATTATTACCTAAAGTAAACCCAAACCAGTGACAGAAGATAGAACTCTGAGCTAACCAAGCACACAACCATTTAGTGGAATAAAGAACAAGTGCTTTAGCTTGCATAATAAGATGAATAATAGCTGATAAGTACAATAATTACCAGTATGACTGATAATGTGAATATTAGTGTGATTAATAACTTGCCTGACAAGTTGTTAAGATGTGATGAACAATTGTTTCTGATTAAAAAACAAACCATTAGAGTTATGAAATGCAAAAGCATGTTGAGCTTACAGAATGATAAAACATTAGGATCTGTTCTCCTGCTGCAAAGCACTGTCGTAATTATGCAACGTTGTTTGCATAATTTTGCACTAGTCTGCACACGTCCTTGTACAGTAGCTCATTTGGCTTCGGGCAAGATCGTTCTTCTGCTGCACACTGCAAAGAAGACTCATACATTTCATCCAACTTGCCTGAATCTTAATGTTAGATTGCTCCAACGCACCACAGGACACAGGTCTGCAGAGATACAGTGAACTTTAATTACTGGAAAGCATTAAATCATCACTATACATGTAGATTTTTATCGAGTCCCTGGGAACGTATGCCAACAATGAGCTGACACTTATTTTTATTACGTTACAGTTTCGACGATGCATGTTCTTTCTGAGCACTCATTAATTATCTTCACGTCATCACATCTTCTTCTGAAAACATCTTTGATTGTTAAACTCTAGTCTCTAAATTAGACTTAATGGTTTAGTCTGCAATAATGTTCAGAAATACTTTTTTGTCGAGGTCAAATGCTCCTTCCATCCTGAAAGTCGTCAAAACATTATATATTCACACAAAAAAACCCTGTAAAACCTCTGACCAATCCCTGCCATTCAGTCCGAAAGGAAAAAAACAATCAGATGCCTCCATGTCTTATCCTGACCACGCCCCCCTTTGTTCCTCTCTTATCCTCGCACACACATTAAATGAAACTGTTCCTGGAAATATTGAGCACAAATGAGGATCTAAAGGGCCTAAAAAAGAAATGCAGAGGTTGACGTCTTGCTGTTGGACTGGGAATTATTTGTTTTGCTTTGGGGAGGGATTTGTAATTTCTATATCAGATGCATCAGGTTGTGGGGGCGTGGCTTTGGATAGAACTCTAAAGGGAGCATACGGGAGGGGGAGGTGGGGGTGGAGCTAAGAAGAGGTCTTGCTAGCTCAAATCATGCTAGCTTTTAAACTTTGCGAACAGCACCTTTAAATGTACGCATGCTAGGGCTGCACAATTAATCACATTTTAATCGTGATCATGATTTTGGTTCACGATTAAATTAACTGATTATCGGCAATATTTAGAATTAAAATACGGGCTCTGCCTTCTGAAATAGTGGATTTATTCAGTTAGCCTTTGGTACTTTTGAAATAAATTGGGTTGATTCTTTTTTTTTTTGTTGTTGTTATAATTCAATTTTAAAGCTTAGATTTGCACTGTAAACTGTACACCTATTGTTTGTTTAAAAGTAGTGCATTAAAAAAAGATTTTTCCAATATACGATAAATAACTGATTATAATCATGATTGCAATAATAATCAAAATAATCGTGATTATCATTTTGGCCCAAACATGTGCACGACTTGTTCTTGTTGTACCCAGCATCGTACTGGAGGTACCTGGAATAAGCTACATCATGTGACCCTGGAAACATGTCCCACTCTTACATCCAATATTCCAAATATCCAAAGCATAGCAGTGCATTCTGGAAACAAAATAAGAATCATTTTCTTTCATAATGGTGCCAGTAATTCTGGCGTGTGCACAGCAAGGTATGGACTTGGTATTTGTGCACTGATACATTCAGCCTTACAGCCATTAAATCAGTGTGTTTCATCATTCTTTCATTCATGAAATCTAAAGAGCCAGGTATCACAACATGAAATATGTGTTTTATTTTTGTTTAACCCATTTGGAATATAAACAGGTTTCATCATTGGGAAGTTTTACAGGCTGTTGAAAAGCGGCACCACTTGATCTCTACCTGCAATAACCTGAAGTGACGGCAGCCAGGCTATCAGTGGGGAATTTAAGGGGATTACACATGCTTAACAAAATAAGGCTCAGAGGGAATACTACACAACCTGCTACGTGCACAAATTCACACATCCCACACATTGCATATCGACAGCATAAGTGTGAGAGAGCATTTCTATATGCGAGCTTTAGCTTCATCTGTGTTTTTATTGGATAATAATAATATATAAAAAAGATGACTTTCACCATACTGGATCAGCAAATATTGAAGATGGATAAATAGTTTGAATAAGGTTGAAAACCAACATATACAGTAAGCCTGTTCGCTGCATCCCTTTAGTGTACTGAGAGTCAGTTTCTCTGTTTGCTTTTAATTTCCACAGAATTATGAGTGGAATCATTTTGTGAAGAGCCACTTTGATGTTGACTTGGGGATTACATTCACCCTCCATGTTGATCACCTTGCAGCAAGTAGTTAAAGCACTTTCATGAGGTGCTTTTACATTTTGTGCTTTAACTATGTCTATCGTTTGTTGCAGCTGACTACTGTTGTTTACTGTGATCTGCATTTAGGCAAAGTACTTTTAAGTTAAATGGCAGAGTTTTTTTTAGTGTGACACATTTAGAACAGCTCTATTCTGCAAATTAAAAAAGGCACAACATCCAGTCATAACGATGACTCTTTCTCAGAGAAAAAGGCTTTTGTTGGTGGTGAAAGGTGAAAGTCATAACTACAGTATAGGCACCTGGTGTTACAGCTTGGTCCATCGGGGTAAAAGCAAGGCCTCCAATTTTCCGTTTCAAAATTTCCCAAATTCTGTTTCAGGGTTTACCCATTTCTGCGTCACTTCATCCCATCCTTACTTGCGACCCTTTGTTTTAACTGCAGTGGATTCTAATGATGCACCGAAAATTCAGCCACGGGAAAAAATGTCCCAAAATAACATTTTCGGCTTTTGGCCGAAACACTTTTATTCACTGAATCCGAAACAGGATGTTTCAAACACCGCGATCAGTGATCGGGAAACGGGCCAAAGTACAGGTACGCAAAGCTGATGTGTTTAAATACATCCGAACATTAAAGCGTCTGCTAAGCAGAGTTTGACATGGACCACGGAGTGAAAACAGCCACAACAGGAGCATTTTTAACACAAAAATGTTAAGCAAATTCCCACTGTGGTGCATTTGAACATGCACGAGCAAGCATGCATGGCGCTGCTGACAATGAGTAAAAAACTAGTTCTATCTGGAAATACCTTTGAATAAAAAAAGTTTCATGCAAACTACGTATCACAAAGCTTTCATCTGGGTCGAAGCAGAACATCAATGAAGAGCAACTGGACGTGAAGTGTGCCTCACCTGACGTTACAAAAATGATTAAGAATTCAGAATACTTCATATATCCCCGAGGGGCAATTCAGTTTCAGTTACATCCCGTCTAAGAAAACATGAAAAGACAATCACAAATAACATGGGAGTACAGGCGCAGGAGTACTGTGGGTCACAGGCCGCAAGGCAGTGCCCTGTATTTTAGATGAAAAGTGGGAAACAGGAGGAAAGGAGAGGAAAAAATCCCAAAATAACACATAAGTGTACAGACAACAAAAACAAAACAAAACTCAGTCACAACAAAACTGGAGAACACAGCACGTGGGCAGGGTGCAGTGGGTGGGTGGGGGTATGGTTGAGGGTTAGGGGTGGAGCGCGTGCAGCCTCTTCTCGCCCCTCCTGCTGCCATAGGGGGAGAGAGGGGGAACAGAGGGCCAAAGAAGGTGTTGAAACATGATCCGTTCGCTTCATTCTGTTCAGTCCCCGTCACATTTGACGAGCTTGGGTAGATCTGATTCAGAAACAAAGTTCCAGGAGGTGGTGGGGGAAGAGGAGGAGGAGGACGGAGCATCATTTCTACACAAACTTCTTGGTGAAAGTTGAATCAGCCTTGAACGACCGCCTCGTAGGGGAGCCAATGATGATAAGCGATTTGTTTTCGGTCAGGCCGTTAGACTTGAGTCCCGGTCTCAAGTAGTAAAACCATCAAGGTGGCCTAACTCGAAACTTCTCCCAGTTGGTTTCAATTTCGCGTAAACATTCCAAAGTAGCTTCCTGCTTACATTTCAGTTCCTTTATCACATGAGTCTGATTGTTAAGAGCCCTGCCCGATCCCTCAGAGATAACTGGCAGCCTTCCCAAAACAACTGCCAACGTAATCCTGACTTTGCGATAGGTCAGAAAGCTGCCAGTTCCAATCAGCAGCAAACCTGCAACCATAATTCCAATCATGCAGTTGTCTTCCACGTCCTCAACAAAAAGGATGGACAGACACACGACCCTCCACTTATCCCAAGAGTTCATGGTGTATCCGGCAGCAAAGGTTACATCCAGACACCTCTGCCCGTTCTTTTTGTCGCAGAAATTTGGTCGATTGCATTGAAAGACCAACTGATCAATTCCATAAGTTTGGTGTTTGGATAGAGAATGAAGAATGAAGGCTCCTATTAGATTCACAAGAAACAAGACAAGACAAAACAAGCAGCAGCCAGGGCGGATAAGGGCAGGAAGGGAGCAGAGAAAAAGTGACCGCCTTCCTTGAGAGCAAAAAGAATAAGGCAGTGCAGCTCAGCAAGCTAAAGTTAGCGCATTTGAGTGCATGTGTGCTTGTTCATACGTGTGAAAAAATATGAGAGCAAGTGAGAGACATAAAAGTGAGTGTATTGACGATGTTTTTAAATCTACTGTGAGCGTATGTGCTAATGATTACATGGCTGCATGTAAGATTAGTCAGAGCTTCACTGCTTTGCATTTAGTAGGTGGATCATAACCCACACTTGATAATGACTGATTTATTATTTGATCATTTGTATATTTAGTCTTCTTTATTTTAGTGTCCGCAGTCTGGATATGGCTCAGGTGGTATCGAGTTCATCTACTGATCAAGACGTTGGTGGTTCAATCCCAGTGCTATGCCTGTCTATGTGTCAAAGTGTCCATGGGCAAGACACTGACCGCTAAATGTGCTCCCAATGGTTGCTTAGCGCCTTGCATGGCAGCTCTGTCTCATTGGCGTGTGCATGAGCTGATATTGTAAAGCGCTTTGAGTCTACCTCGGTGGTTATAAAGCACTATAAAAATCAAGTCCATTTACGATTCTGTTTGACATGAATTTAATTTTTTCAATCACAGGAAGTGTGAGGCCCAAGCCCTTCCCCCTGCGGAAAATGAAATTTGTTCTTATCGTAGCCCCTAAATCACCATGAGTATGGGACTATTACCAGTGGACAATGTGTTTCTATAGTGGGAAAGAACATGGTGCAGGATTACCATAAACACCAGTTTAATACGAAAAGTCCTTAGTGCTCTGATCTACAGAATGAAATATTAGATGTAATCCTTGAGTAATATATTGTCTGTAAGTCATAGCAGATGACAAAACGTCACATGATGTGACCCTAAGAGGGGAAAACTAACTGTAAACACAACAAAGATTATTTGGATCACATGGAATGGCATCCATCCAAGCCTCTCGCTGGTACTCACAGACAGCAGTCAGTTAATCATTCCTATTGACATTTGCTTTGGGGTAATCAGAGTATGTTGATGCATCGCTACAGTGTGGTCCAGTCTGTGTCGGACGTGTGTATCAATCAATACAGCCGCATTGATCGGTAGCTATCCAATAGCTGGAGCTGTTTCACTGTAGGCAGAACCTTTCACAGGTTACAGTGAAGGGTTGGATGTATCTTCAAGTGAAGGGTTTGTAAGAAATCCCTGTGCTGTTGAATGGTCTGGCTACCAAACTGATGTTTCTCGATGTTTTATTTTCCAAGAAGTTCCTTTAACATTTAGTGCTGAGTAATAATGTATCAACACCGTAAACACCGTAAGAGCTAGGAATAACAAAAGGAAATATCAATATACATGTATGTAAACAAATATTTAACCATAGCTCCTTTATTGTTCAAAATGTGAAAAATTACAACCTTGAAATTGTTTATTTTAAACCATAGAATGTACTATGAATTTTAACTTATTAATGTTATCATGTACTTTACAATTTTTTTTTCCTTTTAATAATGGCAAGGCAAGGCAAGGCAAATTTATTTGTATAGCGCATTTCATACACAAGGCAACTCAATGTGCTTTACATGATAAAACATTCAATTGTTTAAAATCAATAAGAACATTTAAAATCATCAGTAAGATCAATTAAAATCATCAGTAAAAATTGAAAATTACAATACGAAATAATAAACACCACAATGAATTTATATGTCTCTCCTTTCATCTCAATCATGACAAAACTAAATGCATTTAAACCTTGTTTTTGTCCACTTCTGCTTATATTTCTTACAGAAATAAAACACACTGATAACCTAGCCAAGGGTGCTGTTTCTGTGAGATGCAGAAGCTTCACAGCTCAAGCTAACATGCTAAAGTTAGCAACTACTGAAATAACACTAAAAAGGTAGTTTCACAACAGTGTGAATGTAAAATCATGTAAATACAAACCTTGTGCCTCAAACAGCAGGGTGCTTAAGCCAAAATGTTGCGGAAATATGATCATTTCAGGCTCTTATTTATGCAGTTTTCCGAGCACCAAATATTGCAACTTGTCTCATTTAACTTCCTATTATTGTCCTTCAAAATAAGAGCATTGGTAGTTCTGACAGAACTCACAGGAAATGGTAAGAAATCCACAGAAATTGCCTTCAAAATAAAACGTTCATCGATAATAGGGTTGTTTACGCTGTTATTCATCAGGTCATCAGCGTCTCCATAGAAAAACATTAGTGTTAATCTTTGGCAGTGAGATGTTAATTAGTTGATGAAATGCTCATTTTCAATGAAAGCCCTTTTTTTTTCATGAATAATGTGTTAAGCGATGTGGCATTTGTAAAGAAGAGAGAATTAAACTAAATTTGAACATTTCACAGTGGAGCACACAGTGAGTCTAAGCCTGTGGGGAATCATCTGCTATTTCTCACAGTTGGATGTAAAGCATGGAAGTCAACTGATGCATTTACCAAACTCTCCAACACACCAACAGCTGCTCCAAAATAGTGAAATAAAAAATTATCTTTTATTTTTCCCAAACTTTAATTTATTAAGTCTTATAAATGGCCAACGAGTGACAAATGGTTCTTGTGGAGCTGAAAAAGCTTTCGTCGTCTGAATAAATTACATGAATATGATGAATAATGAGTCACGCATCAGAAGGTTTGATGCTGGAACCTGCTTGTGACGCCCAAAAAGAGCTTTCAAAGAGAAAAGAAAAGGCTGTTATCGCGCTCTTTGCTAATGTACACAGACAGACGGACAGACACACACACTTCTGTTAACCCCATACCTCTCCTCCCACGCACCAAATCATTATGACACTGACTGCTCATCCCTCAGGCTGCCTCCTCGTCAAAGCTGGCCCAGATTCCCCCAGATTATACAAATGGCATCATCAACTACGTGTTTGTGTTGGGCCCGTGCTTCCAGTAAATCATTCACTGTCATATGTGTGCATTTGTGTCGACTTGTGTATTTCAAACCTCTGAAACAGCTGCCCAAATAGCACAAACAAACAATAAAATAATTATTGAATATGAATCTATACAAATTAAATTAAAAAAAAAACATAAAGAAATGCACACCGAGAAATGGCTTGTGTGGTAGAAAAAAAAGGCAGATGTCCGTCAAACCACTGAACCGTAACGGCGGTGTATGCTTTACAGTAACAGTGAAAAGACAGTAGAGCAAAGATGTCGTGATTGGGTTTCACTTTGCACACACTGAGGTACGTACTGTATGTTTCCTCTGCTGGTCATTCAACCTTTGACAACAAACCTGCTATATTAGCTTCTTTCTTCTTATATATAGCTTTACTCCAATTGTGCCTCCAATGCAAATCACATGAGATTTACATCCTTTAATTCAGGGATAAAACATTTATTTAACACGCTGTCAAGGGTGTCAAACTCATTTTAGTTCAGCGGCCAGATACGGAGCAGTTTGATCTCAAGTGGGCCAGTTTTTAAGCATTTCAACATTATTGTGCACTTGTTTGCACTTCTACGTATATATAAATTTCAAAATATGTAGGAAACCGACCATATCCAAGCAATAAGTGATTTCCTAGATTTTGTGACCAATTTCCATTTAATTAAGGAAATACTAGCTCATAATTTGAGAAACATTAAAGTGTTTTGTAAGAAATTTTAGGGGTTTTTTTCAACAGTTTAACCTTAAAAACAACTGCAATCCTGCAATAGAAGCATCGGGAAAGCTATGAACACCTGCAAATATTGTTGAGTTTTATTTACACAATGATCCATGTTTTCACTGTCCTTTTTACTTTCTCCTGCGGGCTGAATTAGATGCTCAAAAGGGCCGGATTTGGCCCCCGGGCCTTAAGTTTGACACGTGGGCACTATGTAAACCAAAACACCAAAAACATATGATGTTTCACTCATGTTGGAGAAAAATATTATTAAGAATATTAAAGACAATTTCCTCTTAAAGACGCTTGATACATTTTATGCTAGTTACGACTTCATAAATAAAGATATTGGCTCACTATTGGAGCCTGAGAAAGGAGGGATGTCACTGGGATCTAAAGCGATGGGCTGGTGATGACCCTGACTAAGCCATTTTCTGCTGCCTCGGCACTCTTCTGTCTCTCCATGTCTCTCTCATTTTCTTCCTGCCAAGAAGATTTAGGTGTCTTCACAAATGCCAGGATTTCATGCTTTGGACATGCAGGTTTCTACAGGCTGTCTTATTCCCTGGCAGTGCAGAAAGAAGAAGAAAGGAAAAGGAAAAGACGGTTGCTTGGATACGTCATCCCCAAAAGTGACAGTGTTGTTAATGTCTTTCTTAGTAATTACCACTAGCAGTGTGCATTGCCATGAATCTGATGATACGATACATGATTTGCATGCCATAATACTATGTATCCCGATACTAAACAGTACAGTATACATCGCAATATATCGCAATACCAATATTTACGAATTTCAACTTTACAAGTACAAAATTCCAGTAAATACAATTAATTTCATTTTTTTCTTTACTTGTGAGAACAAGTACATGTCAACCAACTGTAATTCAAGTATAAATATAAAAAACAAGTGGTATGTTTATCAAAGTGGCAAATTACATAAGTTGTTAAATTCTTTGGAGAAAAAAAGTAACCACATACATCTAGAAAAGTGCCCAGTTTGTTTGTTATGAAAATAAAGTACAATAATATTTCATGCAAAATTGCATTGAGGAGTGAGGTAGTTTAACAAGCTCTGATGTGGTTCACTGGCACCTAGCGACCGGGCGTTTACGTGCTATGCATATGTTAGCGCAATCAAATGGGGGTTTTTTTTGTTAAAAAAAACATAATTAAAAGCACACTATGTAATTTTTGGCCACTAGGAGAGCTAGACCTGTAACTTTCACATCAAGAGCCCCTAATGGCCACAAGTGCCGCGGCACTGTCGCAAAAATCAACAAAGTCAGTCGGGCCAGCCTTTATTCATCTTTTGATTGTGCATGCAGACAGTAGTTGACCTGTAACTTCAGGATAAGGATTGGCTCTAAGGGCTGGGTCGGTCGGGCTGGGGTGTGGCGGCCAGGAGGCCCGGCGCAGTGAAATATCAGAATATATTGCCAAATCGATTATTTCTTCCATCCTTAATTACCACTTGATCTTTTATTTGTCATTGCAATGACTGACTGAAAACTTGAAAAGTTGTGAGAGTCTATGTGAGTGTAAAGCAGGTAAGATGGCAATGATATGAGCCCATGAAAGAATTTGTCAGGGAGGTGAAAGGGTTTGATTAATTTCATCGACGCAACATCAAAAAGTTGTTGCTCAACATCTTTCAAGCTTAAAAAAAGACGTCAAAAGTGTTTCCAAAGTCTGCCAGCCTCAGTGCATTTGAGGTTTTAATGAGACCAACATCTTTTCAGAAGGAGGGCTATGAACCCACACAGGTTGGGGTATTCGTTGAGAGTGAGAAAGTATTGTGCGGAAATTGAGAACTCAAAGCCTTTAGAAGAGTTTAAAATCGAGGCTTGCGATCTTTGTTCATTGCACAGGCTGTGAACTAGTGTTTGTCACAGAAACCTGATTTCTTTTTTTTTTTTTTTAGGTCTTTTCTGCACTGCAAAATGTCACAAATGTGAAGACTTACAGTCATGGCTGACTTTATGTGTGAGTTAGTTTGGGTGAACAGATGGAGTGAAGTGATGCAAATAAAAGAGCATTGTGTTTCATGCATGAACCATAAGACGCTGTCCGTGGTACTGAAATCATTCCTCTGAGCCACACGAGATCAAGGCTTCTCCTTCATCCTTTACTCCACTTTTAGTCACTGCTGTTGTTTCTCCTTTACAAACACACACATGCACTGATCACCACTTAAACTAAGCCGAAGCGTATTTTGATCTCCCAGCAAATCTGTTGTCCTGAATCCAAAACTATTGCATCCAAAACCACTTCTGTTGCGCATACCTAGATTATCTATCCTAAGGGTGGCATGTCCCTGAAAAGGCTGAATAAACACATGCATAACTGGTGACCTGAAAACGTGGTGATTAATAAGAGGATCAGAAAATAGCTAATTCCATAGCCCCTCATCACGCTGCTCACAGAGCCAGACAGAGGCCTGACCTCCAAACGTCACTCCATTTTGTGCTCAATTATCAATAATCTGTCCCGGAGACAAAAGTCGAAAAACCTCACTGTGTTTGACTTTTTCTTCCCCAATTAATCAAATCTAAAAAAAAAAACTGAACTCCAAATATGTTTGTTGCTGGAAAGTGGAGTTAGACATCCACAGAGGAGATAAGCCTGGATGGAAGTGAGATTAGAGCACAGAGAGAGAGAGAGAGAGAGAGAGAGAGAGAGAGAGAGAGAGAGAGAGAGAGAGAGAGAGGAAAATTAACAAATAGTGTCAGTCTTGGTCCCACCCCAGGCATGAGATGACCAGAAATGATAAAAACTATAGAAATAAATCTATCCAGGAGCCACTAAATCAGTGTTTTTCAACCTTTGGGTCATGTTGGGTTGCCTGAAACTTTTGAAAAATTGAATTTTTTTTTTAAATTATCATTATTTAATTTTTTTTTTTTTCTTAATCATTTTTTTAGAAGTATAAATCTAGTTCAACGAAAATGCAGTAAAAAAAAATATATCTGAGCTCAAACATGATCAAAAATGAATTATTTTGGGGTCATCACAATGGGGTCACAATCCATAAAAGGTTGGGAACCACTGAACTAAATACCGCTTCTTTCCACTTAATTACAAAATGAGATTCGTTAAAATGTGTGTTGCTACTCATTCATCATTATGCTCTATAGTTTGTTTGTTTTTTAAAAATAGTTTTCCAAGCAAACTGTGGTAGACAAACAAAGGGGGTACTTGGATTCAGAAATAAGAGAAAGGGGGTACTTGAGCCAAAAAAAGTTTGAGAACCACTGCAAAAAGGTCCTGCACTCAAATCCAATCATCAAAAACATGCATTCAAAGCACTTGGTCAAGGGTAGCCAAATAAGGCGGCAGGCTCAGTCGTCACTATTCAGCGTCAATACTGATAAATATAGAATATTATGAAAATGAACAAAGGGAAATACGTTCCTGCTGCTCTGTGTACTGGCTTCATGACAAAACAGATAAAGGGAGCAGCAATCTGTAAATATGGCGCCGTCCTTCAGTGTTCTTTCATGCTGCTTATTAGAGTGAGTTGAGTTTTTCTTCTGTTCTCCTCTCGCTCCCTCCCACCGCTTTCCACACTTGCCACCTTGGCATCGGCCATGTGTTGGCTTGGCACCACAGTCTCCACTCCCTTCTCCGTTGCCTCCAATCCTCCCTCTTTTTTCCCTCCCTTGCTGCCAACACACAATATGCTGATTTATGGTCAAACATAAAAACACCACAAGCAGAGTTGGGTTTGTTTCACACCTTCTCATGTGTATACACTCTCACATAAAAGCATTAAAACAAAGCCTTCTTTGCCTCGTTTGTTTCAGGCTTCGGAGTTCCTAATATGCTGGATCTGATGTAGGATTGTATTCTTTAACAGGAACTATTATTGTGAATTAAAGGCAAAAAGAGTTGGATTGAATTAGTATTAGTTGGAAAAAGGAACAGCCTCAAAGGTCAAGTAAATACATGAATCAAGCATGATGATTATATTAACCAGTGTGAAAAAAGCGTGACTGTGTGTGTGTTATGATCTAAGCAGCATGCCAACTTTGTATGTGCAGGGGGCGGAGCCATCATAAACTAAAATTAGGGGTGGGAAGACACACTGAGTTCAATATACAATGGACAATAATGATCTCACGATAATAAGATATGATATTTATGGAAAGAAAAAAAGGCTTATATTTGACTTTAACTCTGTGCATAATTACATACAGTAAATACTAATATACAATGAATAATAATAATAGTAAATAGGAATAAAAGAAAATAAAAACGAACCATAATCTGGTATGTCGTAGATCATGTGGAATTTTTTTTTTTCTTTCTGATTTTATTTTATAGTGAGTTTTAAAGGGCCCATGTTGTGCTAAATCAACTTTTCTGTGCTTTAAACATTATAAAGTGCTATATGGGCTTCATACAGTGTTTTTTTTCATTGATTCCCTCAATCGTTAGTTAGAGGGTGATTTGTTCTCGCTCCAATTTGATGACGCGTTCCCAATTTGATGACAAATTTGACGCGGCACTGAGCTGGAGAAGCCGTGCCTCCAGGAAGCTCTCTGCCGTGATTGACATGTAAACAGACACGCCCACTAAGGTGAGCATTTCAGCATCCTTCGCGCAGTGCTATGTATGTATTTTCCATGTATGTACCGGTGAACGCCCCGCCTCCACACACTGTCTCATGTTTAAAGAACTCGGATACGGAGTAGGTGGGAGGAGGGCGGGCTGTCCTCAGGCCCTACCGTGCTGGGAGGAGAAAGTCAGTGTCCCGTCTATAGACACGCCCACTCATGAATATGCATAAGTAGGCTGTAAATAAGCCTGTTTGTTTGCCAGTTGCTCAGAAAGTGACTTTTCAGAGGCTAAAACTCTGGAAAACAGGCGAGTTTGGGAAAATAAACCTCAAATACTATGTTTTTGGGGTTCTTAGAACAAATGGGTGAAAAATAGCATGATATGGGACCTTTAATTGGATGTTTTGATTTAAGTGTTTATATTGCAACAGTAGGTTTGCCATGGTTCTGGTTTGGGTTTTTAAAAAACATTATCCAAAGGAGATTTGATAAAACAAATTAAAAAAATGAAATTACATAAAAAAAATTTAAATTACTTGAGGATAAATGAATCTCTTGTCTCCCTCCACCAGTAACTCTGGGCCACAGAAACTAATCAAAGGCTTTTATGGGAGAACAGTAAAGCTGTTCTAACCCTGCTACAAATCAATATCACCAAGGTGAAAAGCACATTTAGTTGTTCTCTCACTTGTTCCTGTACAAAAACAACCCCCATTCACACAGAGACGCACATACAGTCAGTCGCCATCTGTCACTCTATAACCTACCCAAGCTCGCTTTCCCTCGCCGTCCTGCTGGGACACATGCTCACTAATGATTCCATAACTTTGTTACCACCTCATTATGGCGGTTAATAAGCGCTACAGTTCGATCTACAGCTTGGTAATGGACTGGCAGCGCCGACTCATCTGCCAAACAGCCGTACTGATTCACCGCCGCGTGACGAACGGACCAGCGAGCCTGCATCAAGGCGGAGTTGACCTCCACCTGCTCTAGAGCTACTGCCGTCATTAGGTCCATCTGCCCCGTCCTCCTCTCCATCTGACAATCCGGCTGTGTTTTACACAAATACGCTCTCATTTAAATTAAACAACTCTGCAAAAATAAAGAGCTGTCACACACAACAGTTCCAGTCAGTGCACACTGAGTGAAGTGTTTGTGCAACACAAGGACACCCATCGCTTGATACCACCTGGGCTGGGGGGAAAAAAAGGACAGAGACGACCTGCCAGGAAAGGAAAGAACAGCAAAAACCCTGCATTAGAAAAGCAAAACCAGTGGTGAGTTTGAGCCAAACTGGCTCTACAGCAGACGGCTTTTAACCAATGAATCAAGCAGGAGGAGTTTCCCAGTGCAGCAGTTATGCAAAACCAGTCTGCATCGCTTTTACACTCTCTGCAGGAATTTATTTCAAAATCTGTAACCAAGTAACCAACGGTTTCCATTATAAAGCTGCATTTTAAAAAGCTTTTAGGAAGTAAACAGCAAATCCATTAGATCAATGAATCGATTTATATTCCTACGATCCAACTACATCAATCTGTGCTCGGCAAGTTGCCCTTCCGGATAACACTAATCAATCTAAAATTGTTTTAAAAGGTAATCAATTGATTGTATTGATAAAAGATAATAATAATAGGTATTTATTTCAGTCACACTGGTTGATTTTGGGTAAAATGAATCGTTTCGGATCAAATCATTCTAAATAAACCAATATCATTCATGAATCAAATCGTTGCAAAAACAAATCGTTACACCCCTAATATCTATATAATTATCAAATACTGATGTATGATTTCTAATCAAAAATATCTTTTCACCTAAAAAATAAAAAATAAAATTCCAAACTTATAAAGCTAAATACTTAAAACGATGTATTCTTCCATTTCCAAATTCTTCTGCATTAGTCCCATGTAAAGTCATTTTAACCGTTAAGTTGCTCACATACAACAAACTAGCCTTAGCAGTTAAAACATGACCCGTTGACCTTTGACGAAGTGAATCCCTGGAAACGCTGGTTTTACAAACAGAACAATGCTCTCCACACAAACATCCAACAAACAATAATGTCTAGGTTATATAATAGATTTATGAAATACTTTATTACGAATACGTACTTTGGAAAACAGCCAATATCATTTTTTATGCTGAGCTTGGCCACAGATCATGTAATGTAATGTACACTGATGAATTATCCTTCGTTGAATACATACAGCTCCAAAGCAGAGTCTTACAAATGAAGTGTAACAGTGACACACTGCATCATTCTGATGTACAGTAATGTGCACTTGTTTGCACAGCACATTAGCATCTCCTCCTCCTCCTCCCGCTCCCAGAGCCCCCTCATTCATTGGCCCTTGTGCCTGATTTAGCCAGCGCCTTGGGCCTCCAGCGACTGGCGGTGGTATGGAGGGCCATGTAAATGTCACCGTCTCAGAGGCTGTGCTCTGCGGAGCATGAAATGAAATCTGGCAGAGTTTTAGGGACCAGTGTTTCCTCACATGGACGTTCCACAGCAGCGCATCGGCCCCCTGCAAGACTCGCCGCATGTTATCATTAAATCTAGAGCCTCTCTAGCTTCCTCACTTAATTAGTTATGCAAGTGTAGGACAGTCGTCAGCGTAAAGTGGGAAGAAACATTCCCCTAACATGACTAGAATTATCAGGATGTGAGAGTTGACTTCACTAATCTAAATAATCCTATAATATTGCAACCATATCAAGATAAGTGCAAGTTCAGCATCATGTAAATAGTGTAATAGAACAAAAGCACTGACAGTGAACTACATTCTATATGCATGTTACAAAAAAGCAATATGAATATTTCATAAAGCAGGGTTTAGAGGCCATACAAACACATTGTTTATATCAGAGACGGGCAACTTCTATCACAGTGGGGGCCACAAAAATGTGATTGTCTGACCCGAGGGCCACACTATCAACATCAATGTCAGCATTTAGAATATTGACCAATCTGAGCGTTAATACATTTTGTTTGTTTTTAAATTTACTTTGTAGATTTTCTCTTCAATATGACAAAATTGTGTTGTCTTTTAGTGTTTTTTTCAAGTCACTGTGTGTTTTTCTTATATTTTCTCTGTTCTTGTCGTCAAATTGTTTAATTTCATGTGTGTCTGAAGTTCTTTTGTATATGTTGTTGTTTTTGTAGTCATTTTGTGTGTTTAAGTATTTGTTTAGTGTGCCTTTGTTGTCATTTTGTGTGTTTTATGATTTTTTTTTTGCACTGTTTTATATCTTTTTATGGTTACTTTTTGTACTTTTCTTGACATTTTGTGCATTTTGCTGTCGTTTTCTGTGTTTCTGGAGTTTTGTTTAATATTATGTTCTTCGTAAAACTTCCAACTTCATGACAATTTTGTTTTGGGGGGGCCCGCACAAAATTGGACCAAGGGCCGCATCTGGCCCCCGGGCCACTAGTTGCCTATGTCTGATTTAGAGATGTTTTATATCTTTTTATGGTTACTTTTTGTACTTTTCTTGACATTTTGTGCATTTTGCTGTCGTTTTCTGTGTTTCTGGAGTTTTGTTTAATATTATGTTCTTCGTAAAACTTCCAACTTCATGACAATTTTGTTTTGGGGGGGGCCCGCACAAAATTGGACCAAGGGCCGCATCTGGCCCCCGGGCCACTAGTTGCCTATGTCTGATTTAGACAATCAAGACTACTTAAATGTTATGATATTGTTGCTTTTCAGGCCATCAAAGTTATGTTCAAAGCATACAATAACTTACTACCAGTTCATATTAAAAATATTTTCTCTTATCAATAGAAAGGTTATAATCTCAGAGGTCAGATGAACTTTAAAAAACCTAAAATAAGAACAACAAAAACAAAATCAGCTTATATTTGTGGTGGAAGAACGTACGTAAGGAATATGATAAAATAATACATATAGATTTGTTGGATGTTGGTTAAAAAGATGCAATATTGTGTTAAATAAAATAGAATTTCATTATTTGGACAGTTCTGAGTGAGAATGGAGTGGGTTAAATAAGGTTGTACTTCTTCTCCTCCCATTGAACTCATCTAGGATAGTGTAGACGTGGTGTTGTGATCATGTATATGTACTTGTATGTGTTTAAATATATGCACACATATAATGAATGTGATACGCCTATGCAGGCAACATAATCTTGCTCAATAACTGAATAAAAAATAAATATCCAACACTTCAACTTGCAAAAAATACTAAAACACTTACTTTTAAACATCTAATGAATCAACTCTGACACAAGACGGAAAGGAAAAAGCCACAAAGGCTTTATGTGAGCAAAAAGGAATGGTAGGTAGCTCATCGTTTCACTGCAGGTAAAATTCCCAGTAGACTTCATGAACTGGGAAGATTGGCACTATGCTTGAGGGGATGTCTCAAAGTAAAAAATACTAAAAGCAGGAAGTTCCTTTTAGTGAGCACTGATGCCATTGTGGATCCAAAGCCACCATGTTCAACCTCCTGTTCTTTTCAGTACTGCCTCACAGCCGCTCCAGGACACTTATGTAGAGAAGGATTGAATCAAAGTGAGGCCGTGTCACTGTGCACGTGCACGTGGAGCAAAAAACCAAGGACTAAATCTGACTGTTTGCATAAGGATTCTCTGTAATATCCAGAGCACACTAGCTACGTTAATTCTATATAGTATTAATGAAATCAATCAGACTTAAAAAAAAAAAAACCCATAGTTGGATTTAGCCCAAGGACCTAAAGCAAGGCACTAGCCGAGGCCCCTGTATTCTATTTCCAGCCCTACCTTTTGAAGCTTATCTAGTGTAACGAGCTCTTAAATAAATCTCCTTGCTTTAAATACACTAGAGCGGTGCTCACAAAGGCTTTCCTCAAAGTTGGATCACATGACATTCTGGCACGTTACATAGAAACACTACATGCCAGACATTCAATGCAGGTAGACGTATAGTAGACCAGTAATACTTAAAGCCATGAAGGACAAAACTGGACTCTGAGATTAAAGCTGCAGTATGTAGAATGGTGAGACGCTCCACAATCCCCCCTCCTGACGAAACTTAATGGTCTTCTTGTGAACGCTTGCATGGACGCCTACACTATTGAACTCTTTGCGACTGTTTTCGCCATAGAGACAAGTAACAAATGTAGGGATTTCATCTTGTGCTATTGGAGAGTTTTCTGATGTCTTAAAGACATGAATGTGTGTATCACTCTCTGCTGTGTGGACAGTAAGAGGCTCAGAGCTGCTCCTCTCACACAAGCAGCCAAGCCCAGCTGATCAGAGCAGTCAGACACTCCACATCCAGACTGCAAATGAATTGCATCTGTTCTTTCCACCTTGTGTAATGTTTCTCTTAGTTTTTCAAGCTATTTTTCACGCCTGTTATAATAATAACAATAATAATAATAATAATAATAATGCATTGGATTTTATACAGCACTTTATCATAGACACTCAAAGCGCTTTACAGAATTACGGCATTATTATTTCACTCCACCGTTAGTGGTGGTAAGCTACTACTGTAGCCACAGCCGCCCTGGGGCAGACTGACGGAAGAGAGGCTGCCATAGTGCGCCATCGGCCCCTCCAACCACCACCAACACTCACTCACACACTACATTCATACTAGGCAATGTGGGTGAAGTGCCTTGCCCAAGGACACAATGACAGATACCACTGGAGCGACTGTCTCCCACTGTGGTACCTGGAATTCTCTGTGGTCTCCATCCATGTACTAACCCGGCCCAGACCTGCTTAGCTTCCAAGATCTAACGAGATCGGGCAAATGCGGCCTGTCACTCTCTCTCCCTCTCTGACTCGGTATGTGGGGCGGACTGCGCACGGGCTGAAAACGGATAGTCGCACATACCAAGTCAGAGGGACCTCCACAGAGTCTGTTCCTCCTGAACACGTTTGTGCCTTTATTCTGTAACTTCTCCACCTTGGTCTTCCTTTTTTCCCTTGCTTTGCCGTGTAACCGCTGTGCCAAAAGTCGAGTAAGAGAATCTTGTCATTACACTTTCCCTACTCTTAGATCGTGGACTCGCATAGAGCAGCCAATAGTGTCACCCAAAACAACTCATGGATCGCTCTGTTGGTAGAAAAATCTAAAGTCCATCATCACACTCCTGTATTTCTAAAGCTCATTTACAGAGCCAGGAGAAGGAGAAGAGACTCACTGTCCACTCAGAACACTTTGGAATACAATATGCTCAATGATGGTTATGGATTTTTGACCAAAACATTTACATACTGCAGCTTTAACTGGGTGGCACGTTTGGGGAACCATCAGGATGGCTATTAGTGCAATCCAACACTTGCTCATCAGACCCGGTCAGTGGTGCAGAGTTCTTCATCAGACTCCTGATTCATCGCCATCCTCCTTCTTCTGTCACAACTAGTGAGAGGTGACAAGGCCAGCTGCTACAGGGCAGCACAGAAAGCTGTGGAATGAAAGGACGTTGGCAGGAACACCCTCACTCTTCCACTGTGCCAACTCTCAACAAACTGTCAACAGGACTGATTAAATTATGTATAGTCGAGGGAAAGGAGGAAGATGTAAATAAAACACTTTAAAAAAGTGAACCACAAAGATATTTGCTCGATAAACTGACTTCAGCATATCTGGGATTTCTCTTCAGGGTCTTTCTAGCTTTTAACCCTTAGTTTGTTGTGATTGTCCATAAACTATGTGAGGAAGAGTTGTCTGAATGAATGAAACCTTAACATATTATTCAAAAATAAGACAAAAAGAATCTTGCTGGAATTATTATGTAGACGTCAAGGAAACATCAAAGGAAACATCAAAGCAATCAGCAGAGGCCTCTTACAAACACTGGCAGTTGTCAGCCAAAACATGTCAGGAGATCAAAATGAATTTCCCGAGGAACAGTTGTGTGAATAAATGAAACCTTAACATATTGTTTAAAAGTGAAGATAAAAATAATCTTGTTGGAATTACGTGAAAGAATAAAATGGTATTAAATATGGAACAATAGATATATTTGCTTCGAAAGGCTTTTTTTTTGCTGTAGAAGTAAACAATGCATCATTTTCTAAAAGCCTTTGTGAGAAACTGTACAGCAGTAGTTACACAAAATGCCTCAGAGGGTGGACAGTAGGGATGTCCCAATACAACTTTTTCACTTCCGATACGATACCGATATTGCAGTGTTGGGTATCAGTCGGTACCGATCCTATACGATATCAGCACAAATCATACATACTTTTATACTTATTTTATTGTGTAGAATGTTAGAAAAGGTTTGATTAAGTGACATATTACCCAAACAGAGACCTAATTTAGTCAGCAACAGTATAGGTATGAGAAAAACTAAACCATTTATTACTAACCAATGGGTTAAATCATTTTTAATCTTAAATAAATAATATTCTACAGTTGAATAATTACCATCTGACTTTTATTTTAAATATTGGTATGCTGTGTTTAATTTTTATTCTGTGTATTTTATTTATTTACATTTTGTATTTCGTAAATTGTATTTAATGTATTTATACGTGTACATGCATATATCTATGGATGTGGGACACGTGTGTGTGATTTTTCTTTTTTAATGTGTATCCAATATCTATTGATTTGCTTGATTATTTGTTTAAAATTGCTGTTATTCCTACTACTACTTCATTGCTACTGTTATTATTGTCAGTTTTTTTTTTTTTTTTTTTGGTTTATCCTTGATCATGCTGGTTTTTTTGCTGTTTTGTTTTTTTCTATGCACGTAATTACTGTACCAAATGTGGAAGTCAAAAATGTGAAATAAAAAATAACTGAAAATAACCTAAATAACTCCAATAAAATCAATATATATTATATCAGATTTTAGAGACGCCCTCATATCTATGTTATCAAAATGCATATGACAATATGAACATGCATTGGTTTTAACATGTGTTGGTGTCCTTGTGAGATAGTATTTTTTTTTTCTTTTCTTAAAATATTTCAAAAATGTCCATGGTTTTCTATCATATTTCACATGTTGGTTATTGTTTTCAGCAGATATGATGCTGGTAACTGTCAATAACAGTCCTTATTTATCGTCACGCTTGCACAAAACCGCCTCATATGCAGTTATAACAAAAAGAGGCTGCTTGCATGAGGCTCCAATTACAAAGTCCTTCATCAGTGTCAGCAGGCGGGGGGGGAAAAAAAAGGTTCCATTAATTTCCCATAGCAGGATGTGACACCTGTGCTGCGGCGTCGAGGTTAAATAGGCTGGTGAGACACTGATTGTGGCCCACCTGATCACCCTGTCCTGGCTGCTACGTTTGACAGGACGGCTGCCATGGAAATGATGTTCCCAGAGAATTAATTTAAGACCCTGCTGGAACAGGACACACATTAAAAAGCACCTTTTTAAAACACAGGGCTGATAGCCGAAGCAATTAGTCTGTCTAGACACTTTTTTATGACAAAAGAAAGAAAAAAGAAGGTGATGACAAGTGCATTTATTTTTAGTCAGAACAATTATTCAAATAGTGAAATATTTTAAAACACTGCATCATTATTTTGGTGGATCTATTTCAATTTGAGCTCCCATTAAGTACACCACAGACTCAAAAATTGTAATAATGTGTTATTTTTTAATGCTAATTTGCTAAAATCTAATCCCTGAGGATTAGCATTTTTCATTTGGACTAAATACTGTTTTGGGGCATTTTGTTAAAAATTGAGACATACTTACATACTAAAGGCACACAATGTCTCCGTGTACTATAGCACAAAGACATCATTATCATCATCATCATCATCATCATCCTTTCACAATGTACCAAAGATGAAGGTTATCAGATTGTTGCATCTTTTGTTCTGAAGCCCAGTGGCCTTAAATAGATTTGTACACTTCAAATCCGTTAACAATAGATAATGTACAGATGAGTCACTCACTGTCCACTTCAATTCAAAGCTTTCATGTGTGGTATATAAACACACTGATCATCATTACCCTTTCAAACGTTACAAGTAGCACCATTAGAAGCTTTATATATATATATATATATATATATATATATATATATATATATATATATATATATAGTCACTTTATATCACAGCTGTTTCATGAAATTCAATATGTTCCCTAGAATACAAAAGAACATGTCTCAACTTTGATGTGTTAAATATGCAACTTCAGGTCCTTGCAACTGGAAACTAGTTTTAGACATCCAGGAAAAATAGAATCAGTTAAACATTTAGATTTTATTATTTTATTTTGGAGGGCACAGCTTTTTTTTTGATACAAGAGGTCCAAGTAGCAAAAGTCTATTAGTCAGCGAATTTATTAAGACAAATGTACACCATTTACAACAGAAAACAGGAGTTCACGTTATATGCTCATTGCCAAATATTAATGTATTTTTTATCATAAAGGAAGATTTTCCCAAAAGTAGCAATTATTAACATCAGGAATAAGGTCAATAGTTTAAAAAGTAAGGATTGTATTCTTTTTTCTACCAATAATTACCGTAAACGCAAATGTGTATTTTATATTTTATTAGTAATATCTTAAATTAATATTTGAAATTGTTTGATTTCTTTCTTCTCATTGGATCATTAGGAGACACTCTGCACTGCTACACGAGCAATTTGTTCGTTCTGCCTGAGTAAATGGGTTTTATCGAGGTAGTCATATATTTTTACAATGCAAAACCATCAATGTGAGGTTAAGCTTAGATTCTACATTAAGTGGGTCATTAGAGTGTGGGAAGTGTGTGTAATAGCCCAGTGATGAACTGCAGCCTTCCCATGGCGCACATAGCCTTCTGTGCTGGAATAGGATTCAGTGCCCCTTGACCCCAAAGAGGATTAACTGGATACAGAAAACGAATGATTAGTGATCTTAATTTTACCTGAATTTATAATAAAGCTTTTGGACTCTTTGGCAAAGCCATAAATAAATTCCTTTAACTGTTCAGTCAAACTCAGTCATTTATTTTTTAGGAACAAAGCCTAAAAAAACAAAGCAGATTACAGGAGCAGTACTGGGCATCTGATTACATGACGTTAAAGAGTCAGTGTACCAGCAGGGTATGGAGTAAATATAAGAGTTGAGTCACTTGTGATCTCATTTCTGTTCATATTGATAGTGCATAATTAGTTTAACTAGGTCTAGGTGGAATGACAAAAATGTATATAACTGTATTTTTCTATATTCTAAAGGTTTCACGGTATATGACGGTATTTTTTTTAATTTTTTTTCATGCATAATCAGGTGTTCACAGCATTTTCTACTGGTTGAGAATCAGAAGAAATGAATTAGTGATGATAACACGCATTTTAAGGAATCCCATTGTTAATAAGAAGAATTAAACAGGATTTAGTCTCTCGTAAAAAGATTTATCTCTATAGTTTTCATCAATTCCGCTCGTCTCCCACCATCAGGATCATTTACATTATCATGATTACCATTTTTAAACACAAATAAAGATTAGAAAATATTTTTAATGATTTCTTTGTTCATTTTAAACTTTCTCTTTCTCAAGTACCCTCTGTAGTGCCATCACGCACCCCTAGGGCTACGAGTACTCCCATTTGAGAAACCCTGTAATAGAGAGTATTTTTTCGAATTTTTAGAGTCATTTGTTGTCCCCGTGGTATTAAAAAATCGTACCGATTACCAAATATTTTCCTGAGTATCGGGATCTAGTTGAAAATGTCAGTATCGTGACAACCCTAGCTCACATTCAACGAAATCATCTTATTCACCCTCTAGTTTGAACCTCATGTGCATTTACATTCCATTATGTAGCCTCTATGATAAAGGACTGTCTATACCTATTACATTGTCTATAAATAATCCAGTGTGAGCCACAGCTTCAACTATTAAACCACAAATCTGCTTCTCACAGACATAATCATTAATGGAACCAGGATGGCAGGTGACCACGTACTGCACAATATATTTCATTAGAGCCTCACAGACGCCGTTATCTCGCTAATGTCTTCTTTTTAAAAGGAGGTGCTGATGTGTCCCCCTTGCGTCACCATCCCAGAATATCAGAATCCACCACAGTAAAGAATAGGACCATTTAAACAAGCCTGAGAGGTTCTTTTCAGAGAGGCAACAATAACGGGATGTTGCGCGCCATCAACGCTCAGGAGAACTTTGTTGAAATGCTTAACATTCAGCAGTTGATTCCAGCACTGGAAGTGATAACTATTTCTCCTGGGAGTAAGTGTGAGTGTGTGTGTGTGTGTGTGTGTGTGTGTGTGTGTGTGTGTGTGTGTGTGTGTGTGTGTGTGTGTGTGTGTGTGTGTGTGTGTGTGTGTGTGTGTGTGCGTGCAGTTATCCTCAGTGTGTGGCTGAAGGCCTCCTTGGTGGATTATGTTACCCAACAATGGCAGTGGCCTTTTCACAGTTGGAGGAAGCTTCAATAGCTGGAAAGCACACAAACACATCTCTCTCCCCCTTACCTTCACTCTCAAACAGAAATGTCAGTGTCCTCTGGCAAACACAGGTTTTCAATTGTCTTTATATCATTACATACTAGGGTTGGGACCCTCTGCGTACCTCAAGACGCGATACGCGATACAAAGCTCACGGTAACGATTATCTTGCGATATGACGATACTGCGATTATCAATATATTGGTCAGAAATCAATCTACGATAATTTATGGCATAACAAGAAGAAAAAAAAGAATAAGTGAAGAAATACAATTTTTCTTTTCATATCTCTGAAAGACAATAAATTGAAAAAGTGTCCTATGAACAGTGACACTATTTTAGTGCAACATTTCTGTAAATAAGTGTCAACATACCAATGTAAATGAATAAGTAACTCCAATAGTGCTTTCTGTAAACAAAAAATAGGGTCTTTCTTACCAGTGACATCATTATAGTGCAATATTCCAGTTAACAATATATTGGTTCCTTCAACAAAGACCTACCTGCACATTTTAGTGAAAAAGCAGAAAAGGTTTAAAAAAAATTGTTAAAAATTCGATACTTAGCGCGAGCAGATCAATAATTGATCGTGCGAAAAAATACTGTGATATATCGCCGCATCGAGATATCGTCACACTCCTATTACATACTGTATGTATGTGTACATCAAAGCCTCCATCAACTCCATCCAAGGTTGAGGTCAATTACGTCTTCAATTATCCATGTTCAATTACAACTAAATTATGATTACGGTGAGCAATTACAAGTCTTATTTTTCCACTGAAAGTCAATTACAATTCCGTTCTCAATTACTCAAGTTCAAATTCAATCACAATTACTGAGCCTTTAATAAATAACCTCATAATAAAGATTTCTTTTTGCATCTCTTTTGAGTGTATGTCTGTAACATACACTCAAAAATATGATGAAAAATATGAATTTCATCTCTTAGTTACCTTGTTAGGATTCCTTATCCATAAAAATTAGGGATGTCCCGATACAACTTTTTCACTTACGATACAATACCGATATTTCTGCCTTGCATACTGGCCGATACCAATATCGATCCGATACTTTTATTACTTATTTTCTAGTGTGGTATGCTAGAAAAGGCTTGATCACGTGATGTTACTCAAACAGAGAACAATAGTCAGCAAGAGTAGGGATGAGAAAAACCATGTATTATGAACCAATTGGTTACATACATTTTAAACCTTCAACATAATATCTACAGTATTCTACAATTTAATAAATATCATATAATATATATCAGAAATTTTAGATACAGTCCAATAAAATCCGATATTCGTTTTCTGGCTGATATCGGACCGATATCAATATCGGATCGGGACACCCCTAATAAAAATATTGCTATTAATGCCTTTGGTGTGGGCGTCTGAGCCTTTTTTCTGTCAGTATACCCCTCAATTTCAATATAATTAAAAAAAAAAAAAAAAAAAAAGATAAAATGATACTCAAGAGAACTGAAATGTAGTGGAAAAACCTGATACGAAACATATTGTAATAATTGTTAACTTTTTGTGTGTAAGCCATAGAACTCTAACATGGTTCCCCCGTTTTGTGTTTTAATTAAATTGTAGTTTTTATAGAATTTCCATGTCAATTACAATTAGAAAGTCAATTATTTGAACTAAATTACAATTCAATTATGATTACAACGGCAACAAATGTTTTCAATTACAGTTACTATTATAACTACGATGTAATTTAAATTAACTATTAAATACAATTACAGTTGACCCAAACCCTACTTCCATCACACGCGTATGGCATGTTTGTGCAAAACCAAGCCTTTACAACACAGCATCCACCTTAGTGCAGTGTGTTCACACTTAACACTGACAGCAACAGCTGGAGGCCGCGTTTGACCTGCAGGCATGAGCAGCAAACTGTGATGGCAAGCAATGTTTTTAGCAACTTAAAGTGTGCTGCACATAGAAGAATATACTAACATCAGTAGCAGCTAGGGGTGTGTATTGCCTGGCATCTGGCGATACGATTCATATCCCGATACGTAGGTCACCAATACAATATATCCTGATGTTAAAGTATAGGCAATTATTGCAATTTTTTTCTATATATTACTTAAAAAACAACTAATCTGTAAATGTGTACACCTTCATGAGAACATTATGTATGAAATATGTTTTATTGGTTTATAATTTTACACTCAAAACATTGGCTTTAACATGCCATGTGCCAACAACTTAAAATAAAATAATGTCTGTGGCTTTTAAACCAACTTTGACTTTAGTGCAACGTTGACTTTAGGACAACCTAACTGAGGTAAATGCCTAGAACAACAAATAAATGCAGAAAGTTAGTACTTTTATTGAAAAAACACAAGCTGGTCAACATGCTCAGGTTTCAGAGCACTTCTTTATGAAGTTACAATGTCTCCTGCAGTGGAAATGACTTTCCTGGTTAAATAAAAGTTAAAAAAAGAAATCGAGAATCTCGCGACGTAATATCGCGATATATCGCCAAATTGCCTTTTTTTCAACACCCCTCGCACAAGGGTGCAGAAAGTGTTTCACAATAAAATGACAGCGTTCCCTTACTCACCGTCACCATTAGCGAGCGTTGATTGACATCAAAAAGAAGAAATACAGTCCAACAAATGGTCTATTTTCACATTAAACTTCTCAAAAATCAGATAAAAGAGTGGTATTCATTCATTTTCCTGAGCATGTACTCCATTAATCCCACTTGTAATTCTTGTCTTCCTCTGTGCTTTCTTTGAAGACGAGATCCAGCTCTGTGCAGTCACTACATCTGTGTTTGGCAAACAGAGGTGCTCTACTAGGTTCCCCAAGGTAACAGGCAGCAACTAGTTCTCGAGCTTTTGGAACATAAAAATTCACAGAGGCAAAGCCAGAAGAGCTGAATTGGAAGCTGTCCGCTCCCAAACTACCAATCTAAGCTACTAAGAGTGCCAGAAAACGTGGAGAATGAGATTACAAGACTAGTGCAGGAGTGTTTGAAAAGTCCTCCCCTCGCCTGTGCAAGTCTTCTCATTGTTGGAGGGGAGCTTTAGAAGCAGATGTCCCGTTTTTGTAAGCGAGAAGTGGAGAAACAATTCCATGCGGTGGGACGTGACAGGGGCTTATCTCTCTTCAAAGTGTGCAGCGTAATTAAAATTCAACAAAGAGAATAGCGCGCCCTGGATATACGGCACATCAGAGATCACAGCAAAACGCTGACTCATCACTGCCGTCGTCCACAACCATCATTACTACGCAAACCGCGACCCCGTCTAATAAAACCTGACAAGTGGTGAGTAAACGCTGTCACTGCTGCAAATCACAAAAACTTTCTTGCCATCTTCACAGCCTGTACTGGGTGTAAAGCCTCACAGTGTCCGATACATGTTCTGATTAGGGATGGGCGACATAGACTGAAACAATTTCTGGTATTTATCACGATAACGATAAACATCACGATAAATAAAAACTAGAAATAAATAAATAAATAAATAAATAAATAAATAAAACAATTCCCAACTTAAAGTGTAAACAGGTTCCTAACAAACACAAATACATTTGAATACATCAACGCTAGACGCATTAAAAAAAGGCTACAATAGCTGCAGAATCAAAGAGTTTATGAGCTGATATTTTATGGAACATACTGTATTAGTGCATGTGAATCACTCTTAGTGTTATTGTATGAAATGAATGTACTTCCTCACTTAAAATGAAATTATTTTCTAATTCACATAAAAAGCAAAAATAACTCCATTAGTGTTTTTACTAATGATGAATCTTGTTTATTTCATATTTGATAATGAGTTACATAAAGTTATGGTTGACAAATAACTCTCTATAATTAAACCAGATCACGTTTGATGATTTAATCATTCAGTATATTTAGGTGTAATAATCTCAATAGTTACATTAGTCTAATGGGACCAGCTTTGTCTGTGAACACGTGAAATATAATTACAAAACATTGCGTTTCACAAGTTGTGATGGATGAATAGTGACATTAATATTTATTTCACACAACGTGTGACATGTTAGCTTTTATCTTTCAATACAAGTGTTAAATCTGACCATAAACAAATTGATGGCTCTCTGTGGTTTGATGACAGTAAGACGTGTTCTTTTTACTTGGTTTATTCCTTATATGGAGTGGTTAGCATTAGCTCTTAGCCCAGCCTGTGTGTCAGTGTGTTAGCTTGGCATAGTAAGGCTTTAGTGGCGTTTCCAGTTCATAATCGTTGCGGCGGGTTCATCTCTGTCCCCGTGTTTGTGGGAACTTTGGGTGTATGATGGAGGAACTTGGATTGATTTACTTTGTTGGATGGTTGTCTAGTTTTAACCAAGTAGCGGTCCACGATCAATCGCAGCTCGGCAGCTTCACGTAGCCGCGATGAGCACCGCCGTCAGTGTGTGTGTGTGTGTGTGTGAGGGCTGAGGGGCGTGAGGGGCGGTGCACACCGCGATGGAGAATTTAAGTTGTTGACAACAAACTTGTGGGAAATTTTGACCTCTGGAACAAGGCTTTTAGGGGCCTTCTTGGCTAAATTGAGGGACAAATGGCCCGTGGCCCTCAATAATTTCCAACCTGGGCATTTATCGTTTCTATCGTGGGATTACATTTTCTTACCGGTGAGAATTAGTGATGTAACGATTCACTCAACTCCCGATACGATTCGATTCACGATACTGGGTTCACGATACGATTCTCTCACAATTTATTTTCCAAAATGGGACTGTAGACAAATTTTTTTTTTGGGAAAAAAACTAGAAAATCCTGTATTATTTTCCTTTTATTTTTCATTGTCAAAAGAATTCCTTGATAAACTATTCAAAACAATGCAATTTAACTAAAAATAAATCTTGAATGAAATAAATAAAGGAATAATACAAATGAAAATGAAGCCTCTGCTGGTTAAAAAAAGTACTGCGATTCAATTTTCAGAAAATCGATATCAACCGTGATACCTATGACTCAATTTTTAACTGCCTTACGATTAATCGTTACATCCCTAGTGAGAATGGTTTTGACTATATTTGACTACATTCTGAGTTCTGATATTGACAACCCGATAGACCAAAACCCCTTTTTTCATTAGAAAAGCCAGCTGTAACTACACCATATATGGCCATCCAGCATGGTACATTTAAAACAATGTACCAATACCAAAAAATTTAAAAAATAAATAAATATGCAGATACTTTGAAAAAAAAAAAAAAAACCATTCCTTTCCAATCTGTGGCATCACATGGTAAGCTTCCACACAGGCAGGTATCATCTACCAGATCTAATGCTGTTTAAAATAATGAATCCGACACAGTTGCAATTAAAAAACACAGTTGGAATTGATGGAGTGATTTATTCGTTACGTACTGAGGTAGTGATCAGAAGAGCACATGCACATGTAGGGCCTATGATTTGCCGTGAACATGGAAAATGGACAAAAAAGACTGAAATCTGTTTTTTTTTCTCGCTTTCTATATTTAAACTCAGGCCCCAACGTGATACAGAAATGACCCTCATGCAATGTCTATAAAGTGTAACAACTGCATAAATATGTCAAATCCCACAGACAATCCAATTCAAAATATTGCGCTGTGTGTTATGGTTTGACTAGTGATGATCATGTTATCCTGTGCAGAGCTTCATTTGATTTTTGTATTCAATGTGATAAACAAGTGGTTCAGATTATTATGATTGCATTCACTGCCAAAAAAGGCACTGGTACAAAGACAGGTTTAGCCATTTGTGCATTAGCAACTAAGGGTCTAGCAGTGTAGCTAATGGAAAGATAATCCCTCGTGGTGAAATCTTGCGTGATTTCAGCGTAACCCTCCCGTTTTTGTAAGTCATCTGAAGCAATTAATAACAGTAGTTGACACTATTAAAGCTGCAGTATGTACAGTTTTTTTTTTGGCTTCATTTGGTCCATAATCACCTTTGGGCATATTGTAATTCAAAGTATTCTGAAAGGACAGTGTAATTTTGCACCTTCTCTTGGCTCTGTATATGAAGTTTAGATATCTAGGAGCTTGACCCGGCTTTTCAGCCAATCAGAGATCTTTTTACAAACAGAGTGCTCCATGAGCTGTTTTGGGGTGTTACTATTGGCTGCCCGACTGAAGTCGATGCGCGTTCACGTCCTCTGTAGGAAAGTACAACGGCAGACATTCCAGCAGGAGAAGTCACCAACGGGTACACGGCAAAGCAAGAGGAAAAAGAAAGACAGACATGGAGAAGCAACAGTTTAAATAATCCCAAACATACTCAGGCGGATCGGACTCAAACCTCTGTGAATGCACGAGGTCCCAAACCACATACTGGTTTCAGAGGGAGAGTGAGAACAGACGGGATAAAATGTGTGGTAAACCTAAGAGAAGCATATCTAAGGTGGACAGAACAGACACAATTCCTTTTGCAGTCTGAATGCAGCCTGATGTGGGTCTGAGGGAGAGGAGGGTGGAGTGTGGTTGCTTCTATCTAAGTCTCACGATTCTACATACTGCAGCTTTAATCAAACTTTTGCATGTTTGGAATGATTTCGGGCAGTTTAATGGCCAGTAAAGTCATCAAAATTGGGAAAGATGATGAAATGGAAAGGAAATGGAAAAGTGTAAAGTAATGCGAAAATGGGTAAACTCTGAAACAGAATTTGAGGACATTTCAATTTAAAAATCAGAGGTCTGACACGTGGTTCTGTCACCGTGAAATTCTCCTTCAAAGTTCATACAAAGGGTCGCTAGGTAAAGAAATGGAGATGGGGGAGCATTTTCAGAGGAGTTACACACACATTCACTGTTTAGGGAAATAACACTGACACAGAGTAGATGGAAGAATTGTGGTTCAGTGTCTCTTTAAACACAAACAATAAATAGAGAATGCATTTTAACACCGAGAGCCATTAGCACGGCGTTATTCTGGTTTGTGCGATCACATCAGCCAAGTGATCCATTTATATCACATCTGGAGTGAGTCTACAGATGTAGTGTTGGTCATTTGTGCTGCTGAACTGCACTAGAGATGCAGTGCTTGGAGGAAAGGGATCAGACAACAATGACCCAAGGGATTTGAATAGACTCTGGACACTTTCATGGACAAAAAAGTAGTTCAACACCAAATTAGATAAAGTGCCCCCCAAATAATCAGAGACTTTTGACAGGTTTAACAGGCTTTGTTAAAGCGGATGCGGCCAAATTACTACATCCAACATCAGCTGGTGGGGCATGATGGCCAAAACGCACCATGTTCATACAAGTGGCAGCAACAGTGATGACACTTTACCATCAAAAAGAAGGGGAAAAAAAAAAAAAAAAAAAAAAAAAAAAAAGATTTTAGTGTCACGAAGTGAAAATTTCCCGCAACATTTCGTCCAAATCAAACATTTTCATTTGCAGATGCATTGTGCCACATTATTCCCATATATAAGTCAAAATCACCACTTTCAGCGTTAATATTAACAACTTCGCAACAGCTGAAACGTCTTACTTATTTAAATGTACTTTCTTTTTTTTTGCGGGAAAGTTGTGTCAATTACATCGTGCAAATTAAAGCAAATATATGACAGATGCGAGAAAAACAACCATTACGCACCAAAAATGCGCACAGGAAAGTGGTCCATGAAGTTAAAGTGAAAGAGTAAAATATGTCACACAAATGATGTCAAGTGTGGGGTGAAAAAAAACATGTCCCTGCGGAATGAATGAATGAAAGGAGCAAATTATTTGCGCAATTCCCTCCTACCTTGACAACACCGCGGACCTGCCGTGTGACAGTCACCTCTGACAGTAATCCTGTGCTTTCCGCTCAAATTGCCTCTTTGTTTGGATGTTATTAGGAGTCGGTAGTGCTCACATTGGATAGTAAAGACCCACAGAGTGTTGTATGTTCCTGTGTCGCTCCGTCGCTGGGCTGCAGACACATCGCTGAACGTATGAACACTTCTGCACTAGGAACGGATGGAAGGAAAGTGCGTCATGGAGTCTCTGTAGGATCAGAGCGCAGCTACTAACACCTCAGCAGGAGCGCAATTCTTTATTATAGCCACCAACACAGACTGTAAAAAATAAAAAATAAAAATGCACAATCTAATTTTATTTTTAAATGTATTTGCCACCAACACAGACTGTAAAAAAAATAAAAATAAAATAAAAATAAAAATGCACAATCTAATTTTATTTTGAAATGTATTTATGTACTGTACATTTCAATCACAAATGCACAACTGATAAACGCAACAAACAAATGCTTCCAACAAGAATGGCAGGGGTTTGTGAGTCTATCATTTGTCATCATGATCTAAGGCTTATTGTTACATTGTCAAATATTAATTTGACTAAAAAAAGAACGGAGTATGTGTGTGTTTAATTAAGTAACTGAAGGTTAATAATAATAAGTATAATGCATTGGATTTTATATAGCGCTTTTTTATAGACACTCAAAGCTCTTAACATTGATGTGCATTAATCTTTCACTCCACACACTGGTGGTAAGCTACTATTGTAGCCACAGCTGCCAAAAGCAAGGCTGCCATTGTGGCATTGGTCCCTCTGACCACCAACAACCACCAGTGCCTTGCCCAAGGACACAACAACAATGACTTATCTAGGGTGGGATTCAAACCCCCAACCCTTTGGTTATTGGACAACCCACTCTACCACTGAGCCATGGTCGCCCTACGCATTTGTCACTATTTTTTTAACTTTTTTTTTTTAAACAAAATACAAAAGCTGTAATTGATTTGAAATTTTTCTCTTTGTATTTGTATTATTTGTATTATTATCATTGTCTATCTTACTTTATTTTTTAAGACTGTAACGTGTGTGTATCTAATCCATATTTTTAACAGTCTTTTACTTAATAATACACTTGCGTATTGAACGTTTATTCTTTCTTTCGTTTTTGTTTAAAGTTTATTCTTATATTTGTGATATTTTCTTCAGCGGTTGTAACAAAAGCAATTTCCCCCTGGGATAAATAAAGGAATTCTGATTCTGATTTCTTTCTGTCTTCCATTCTTTCTTTGATATTACTGCAGAACGTTGTCATTTTACAGCACAAAGAATACAACTTCACATGCACAGACTGCATAACTTGCACACAAATTGCATATGAATAGGTTTAGACTTGTGAACCAAGTCCAATGCCAAATGTGCAAAGAACATACTGTATATACATTACATAGACAGACTGACACTATAAATTTGCTCTTGTTTTAGTGTCCTATGGTGTGTCAATATTCACTGTTGTGCTAAATAATTCTGTCAGTTTTTGTTTATCTTATTGTTTTGCTGTTGTTTTTACTCATTGCGTACAGTAATTTGTGCCACGTTGTGCCTCACGTTAATGCATGCACTTATATACATATTCCTAATAATTTACAGTGTATACAGTTCATACACAAGGTGGATTTGCGTGTACTATGAAATTGATTCCTGGTGGTGCTACTGTGGCACTCGATGGCTCCAAAAATCCTAAAAATCCTAATAATAATATTTATTTCAGACACAGAGGATCCACGCTAAACATGTTTTATTTAGGATGTTTTTGTGATATCAAAGTCATCCGTAGCAAGACATTTTGAACAGAGAAGCTGCACAAAGACTCGTCACACATAGACTGCCATCACTCTCACTGTCCTCTCTGTTGTGTCTAATGACCGGAGGCCACGACATGGAAGGATTCAGAGTCAACAAAGTAGCTCAGCTGCAGCTCTATGCCCGCTAGGCAGCCGAGATACAATAACAAGGCTTGCATACTTCAGTGGAATAACCCGGGCAACAGCAACAGCAACATCAGGCACTGTGCTGTAATACGCGACTAGAATGGGAGTGGAGGGAAACATTTCATTGAGTGAAATCCATCCTCCATGGATCTTGGATTGATTTGAGCTGAATGTAATATGACCTTGGAGAAATTATCATTTTTAGACATTCAATGGAGTGTGAGGCTCTTGAATCAAACAGCAATCAACGCTGTTGGGGAAACAATCAATAAAGACGTTCAGTGAAAGTCTTGGTGAAATCGACACTTTCCCCATGACACAACATACCACTACTCAAAGATCCAGAGGACGACAGAAGGAAATAAACTGAGCTCTATAATGAGAAGCCACACTTGCTCTTTATGCAAAAAGGATCGATTATCTGAGCTGTGAAATAGATGCGAGCCATTTTAACAGCGTCAGCAGGTTTTGATTTCTCCTTGATGCACTAATTCAACCCAGTTCAATTACTCATTTTTATTAAAAGTAATTTTAACCAAAGTTTAAAAACATTTTCAACCCAGGGAGAGGTTAATGTATGTATGCCGTTACTGTATATATCATTATTCCCAGCTTGTGTTGTATCTTTATGGGTACGCTGTCTGTCATCCCCTGAAGAGGCATGAGTAATTTAATTTGCGTCACATCGTCGTATATATTACACCACTGCAAGCCTGCTCAACAGTGTGTGACAGTTTGATTTAAGTCATTGTGGACAAAATCTCTAAAACACATATATCTTGAATTTTAAACACAAAACTGCATAAATACACGTGTTTGTAGCTGGAGTGAAGCAATTTAAGTTCAAAGCACACAGCCGGGTTGTCCTCTCCCTCTACCTTACATGTATATACTGTAGTTTGAGCATGAATTTGATGTCAGTGATATTAACCATATAGATAAGCTCAAATTTGGAGTACATGTACCCAATTTTGGTTTGCTAGTGCGAGAGATATACTTGACTAGTTAAGCTAAAACACTAAGCCTTATATGCTAATAAGGGGGCGGGGAATAACAAAATCAAGCTTGCCTTTGGCTCTTGAAAATATTACAACCAATCAGGGAGCTGGATTTGGTTATAATCCCTCCTACTTTTTTTGCATCAGGTCTACTAGTGCTACTAGTAGAATAAAAACAGTGTACTAGAACTACTATGACATTTTGAGTTTACTAGTAGTACAAGTAAACAATCGGTTGGCTTTACTAGTACTACTGGTAGATTAAAAAAACCAGTCTACTCGTACTACTAGTGAGGTGTTGAGTGTACGAGTACTAGTAGTGGCCTTCTAGTAAACAAACATGTTGTTTTACTAGTCGAGGTTTTTGGCGCACTGGTGCACCAATAGATCTTACTAGCAAAACAAACTCCTCGACTAGTCAACAATTTTGTTTTACGAGAAGTACTAGTAAACTTAAAAACTACGTACCAGTAAAAACTCAAAGCTTTAATAGAACTACAATAATTACCACAAAATTACTGACTAGTGAAGGATTTTGCTTTACTAGTCAGGTCTATAGTACATGTGCACTAGTGCAGGGGTTCTCAACTGGTCTCACCCTGGGACCCACATTTTACCACCGTCATTAAATTGTGACGCAGTTTTTTTTTTTTTTTTTTTTTTTAGAAATCAACCACAAATTAATTTTTTCTCAATTAGCTGTTGAAAACAAACGTATATAATCTTTTTCTAAAACATAAATCTCTATCTTTTCCTGTGTAACATGCATTTCACAGCATGCCTGTCAAATGAAAAGTTTCTTTCAAAATAAAAGAGATGTCCAACATGAGAGATATTAAGTATTCATGTATTTTTGACCAGCTGTCCGTGACCCAGCCAGTACAGGTCTGCGACCCACTTTTGGGTCCCGACCCACCAGTTGAAAATCCCTGCACTAGTGCACAAGTATATATACAGTTTTTATCTAGCACTAGTAAAGCCAAACGATTCAGTACTAGTACTTGTAGACCTAATGCAAATAAGGTAGAAGAGATAATAACCAAATCCAGCCCCTAATTGGTTGTAATGTTTTTAAAAGCCGATGGTAAACCAGACTGTGCTTTTCCCCGCCCCCTTATTAGGGTACACGGTTTGGTGACACTTTGCTTCACTAGTAAAGTGTACTAGTAAACCAAAATTGAGCACTAGTAGCTTTACTGTGGTTGATATTAAATTTGTGCTCAAACAGCTTGCCATAGCAGAGGTGACAATTAACAGAGTACAATACTTTGTTGCTGTACTTAAGTAGTTTTTTTTTTCTGCTATCTGTACCTTACTTGAGTATTTATTTTTTTTGGCGACTTTTTACTTTTACGCCTTACTTTTTTAAACAAATATTTGTACTTTTTACTCCTTACATTTTAAAAATGAGCTTGTTTCTTTAAAGACCTTCAAAGATGACGTTTCGACATAAAAAGATGCAAAATTTTGGTAGTTTGACCTTTTTTTTTTGTGTAAGGCAGGTCCCTTAGTTTTATGGTTAACATTTTCAAGTTTTTACAAATGTTAAACTCAAAGCTGCTCTTGGTTTAATTGAGCATTTGCATGATTTTTTTCTTGATATATAAATATATATATATATATATATATATATATATATATATATATATATATATATTTTTTTTTACAAATTATCTATAATAAGTGCTATATTCTCAAGATTTTCATAAAGGGTAACAGATTTAACTTGTTTCCATGTACCAGTATTCTAAAAGCTATTAAAAAAAGATATGTAATTTGCTGGTTTAAAAACCCTGTTTTATTATTGAAGAGACAATTGTTTTACTTTTCACTTTCTTACTTAAGGACATTTAAATTAGTAGCATGTACTTTTTACTTTTACTCAGCAATACTCTTACTTTTACCAGAATACATTTTTAAAGTGTCTATACTTCTACTTGAGTACTGAAGAAGAGTACTTTTGCCAGCACTGTTCCATAGGTATGTAACAACCAGGCAGGGCCGGCCATCCTGACAGGCAACACTGGCGGCTTCCTATGGTGTCATCTGCTGGAGGGCCGCCAAATTGCATCCCTTAATATGTATATATATATATATTTTTTTTTTTAAATATTAATTTAAAAAGGTATAATAAACGTGAAACACACTCTTTACAATTAATGTACATGTTTTCTCTTAATTGAATATTAACATTAAAATTATGTAACTATACCTGCTAATCTTCTGCCCATATTTATTTTTATTTATTTTTCTTTTCTATATACTTATATTGTGTTGTTTGCACATTGTTTTCTTTGGTTTTAGGAGTTGTGTTACTGACTAGTAAAAGCAAACAGGAAAGTAGAAATTTAGTAAGGCATTAAGTTATTTCGCCCAGGGCACCAAAAAGGCTAGGGCCGACCCTGCAACAAGGTGAATAAATGTAACTCTAGCACATTCTCCGATGATCCAGTGATATCACGATCCACTCCGTGTTTCCCTTTTCTCTACACAGAGCACGCAACAGCCAGCAATCAATAATTCATACCAAAGGAGGTTTGCAAACACATGAAAAATCACACAAAGTGCAAAGTAAATGTTAGATTACTCTCTTGTCATAATTACCACTTTGACAGACTGACGGAAGCACAAACACTTTTTCTTACTTGCACCAAAAAGCACTTTACTGTACTGTGTGTGTGTGTGTGTGTGTGTGTGTGTGTGTGTGTGTGTGTGTGTGTGTGTGTGTGTGTGTGTGTGTGTGTCAGCACAAACACATTTAGTCAAAGTGTTGCATTTTGTTTTTCACCACAGCCTCTCAGCCAATCGTTACATGTTATCTGATTATTCAAATGTATGATTGTGCCAGATGAAGCATACTTGTGTAAATAATTAACGACTGTTAGTTCACACCATTTAAAATGCTGCTGATGCTGCTACAGAAATGACAGCAAAGGGTAGCCCATGCCAAACCAAGACATCAAAATCTATATTGCACATGGAACGTATATGCTGCCAAATGACATACATTTAAATTGCACATTTGAAGCAGCAACACCGCTTATTCCCATTGGTTGTGGTACAATATTGACTTAAGCAGCAGCCGTAAGTGAGCAGATGTCACCCTTTATTTTCCCCAGCTGTACCTTCCAATATCTTCTTTGACTGCCACTCACCCATCTTCTTCTTTCTACTGCTTGGCTCAGAACAATTTCAGACTTGAGAGATTAGCAGATCTCAGCAGATGCGTGGCAGGATGAAAACAGCTTCACTGGATAGCAGACTGTAAGCACCACTATGCTTTTCCGATCGATGCTCTTGAAAAAGCCCCAGAGGGACATCTACGAACCTTTTGATGCTTCCTTGAAGACTCTATTGCTTTTCGACTTGATTTAATTCAGGCCTCTTTGTCTTCCAGCAAATTAATTGCAGCCTGAGAATGGCATGTAAACATCAGCATTTCATTTCAACCTCCCCCTGCTCCATTTTAATGTAAAATGTGCATATATTATATATTTAGATATCCAGTCACATTTTCATATCAAATACATTTGGAAGTGCCATATTCTATTGATAGCTACAAAGATGTTAAACAGAGTTTTAAAATGATTTGGTTTACATTCTCTACACATCCTTCAACATGCAAAGTAAAAACACTGTAAAAATCCTAAAAATACAAATAGATCGAAGCTGAATAATCCAAATGCTGAGGGTGGAATACACTATGAGTTATTTTGTGATGCTTCAGATATGAATTTCCTACAAATGCTAATAGGACCACAGTACATTGCCCCTGGTTATAGATTAGGCGGATTGCGGGTTGAACGCAAGTAGGTAGGTTTGTAATTTGGTAAGTGTGTGTGTTTGTTCTTTACTCTGAGAGGGTGAAGTGGGATTAAACAATGATATCGTCACGCTCGGTGGATGAAGTTTCTACACTGTTGTGTAAGTTTATCAGATCAGTGATGACTGGCTGTGCACCCAAAATGACCAGAAACTGTCATCACTAAAAGCCCTGATCCACGATTCATAAAAGCCTTTTCATGTTTCGTGTCCACAATGCTCACTTTGCATTTGTTTGTTTTACATTTACTGGATCGTGTGGATCGTAGACATCGTAGGAACTGACAAGGCTCTACTTAAACCACTGGAGTTTGGAAAGTTTTTTTCCTCATTCTGATTTAAAAAAAAAAAAAAAAAAAAAAAAGAGAAAAAACTGAAAACAAAGGCTGCACTTAAGTTTTTTTTTCTTCTTCTTACATTTAGACAACTGCCCTTCCCAGTCACCCCACCACCACAAGCCTTTTACTTTTCATTTCCTCTATGGGATTTGTGTTTTTCACACTTGCATAAACATCACAGAAGAAATTCATGGGTAGGTATTAAATATTGAACAGCACAAGTGCGAGTGTCAGTCATACAGTGGGTGAGCTGAGCCGAGTGGAACAAGAAATGTGAGTCAGGCATGTAATGCAAAGTGAAATGCAACGGGTTTGTCATTAGGGTCTTATTGTGACAGTAACAATTAGCACCACTGAATATAAAAAAATGATTTAAAGTCTGTTCTTGATTAAAACAAACATAAAAAACAGCAACATCTGCATCACTTTTCAGGCCCTTCAGATGAACACAGAAGAAGGGAGGGACAGAGGGGGTGTGGCAGGGTGAGACATGAAGGTGTCTGATTGGTTCTTTACATTCGGACCGATTGGCAGGGATAGGTAGGAGTTTTCACAGGATTCCAGGTGCTACACAGCTCTGATTAGATCCGCGCAGCAAAAGCGCTGGCATGCGCGCTCTCGATTTTCCGTGACATTTGTCATTCGCCTGAGTTGAAAATATTGAACTCCAGCAAATATCTTGTGACGCACAGGCGCGAAAGCCAATCAGAGTCCTTGTTGACAAGGACATCAGGCCGTCAACATGGACACTGGTCTTTTCACCCATTTCAGCATGGAGAAGAAAATAATCGTGGAGGTGTGTGACCACCCAAAACTCTACAACACGCACAGTTTTTTTTTTAACCGGGACAGGACCAGGAAGGGTTTAGCACAGCTCCTGAAGAGTTGGATGCGTCGCTGGTTAACCTGGTGAATCCAGGAACGCCGGCGTCGAGTGTTTTGATGGCTCTTCAGCTTCCACAGAAGGTAAAGAGCATCAATTTTAGTGGGGTCCTCCATAGTTGGAGATGGCGGCGCTTTTATTTTCGCTTCAGACACGCTGACGCAAATATGGAGAAAACATTTTTCGATCCTGCGGAAGCTTTCACGCAGTGCCTGCATGTAGAAAATTTGTGTCGCGTTCACAGTGAACGCAGCATCCATTTCTGACCAAGGGAAATAATTTGCCATCTTAACAACTTTGTATGTAATCTGGTCGCAAAAACATTTCGTGACACGTCCGGTGTGAGCGCAGCATATGGATGGAAGGACCATTTCACCCAGTATAACAAAAAGTGTTTCAAACAGGATTGCAGACCATATCTTTAAATTATATTAATGAAATACATAAATAAGGGAGGAAACCTAAGTAACAAAGGTGTAATCGCTACCCCGTAATCAACAACTCTACATCCCATCCAGTCAAACATGGCTACTCTCATTAGATTCAGGTGTTGAAAACATACTTTAAAGGGCAGATTCACTCAAATCTGAAATAAAGGGTAGTAAACCAGTTGCTTCCCTAAATCCTTTGGTGACGCAGTTTCCTCACTTGCTGCGAGGAATTCACTAAGATTGCAGCAATGATTAGTGCACATGCAGAAGTGGTGGAGACCGCCCTATTGAAATGAGCGTTTTGCTCGTTCAATGTGGAGAAGTGAGTGGACTTCTCTCTCTGCTGCACAAACATTTAATAATGTAGAAAATGAAATAAACACATAATAGAAAATAGAAAAAACTTTAAAACCTAATTTTTTTCTTCCTAATTGAATGTGGCTGCTCCGTCAGGTCCTGTAACTTTGCTCTGATCAGTCCATGAAAAACATGGATAGATTTGGACAGAAACCATCCTATTGATCTGCCATTGATCTCAGTTAATGCAGCAACACAGTCTGTCAATCAGTCGATCAGCACCATTTGAAGATGATCTACTGGCCATCAATCAGCAGGTCTGAGCTCCTGAGTAGCGCAGCAGCACCACACTCTCATATGTGAACATTGTGACATCACTGCGTAAATTACGCATATGATCAGCTGACTGTTACCTGGTGCTCCTTCCATCAACGCGACACCAGAGTTTGGTCAAAACATCATTGGAGCGGTGCGTCCATAGCGACATGCATGGAGCTCCACGTGCACAGCATCCTCTCTCCAGCGCAGCCACACCAGACTCCACACGCAACGCTGCGGTTGTGCGGCTTTTTCTCTCCCTCAAACACACTTTACTCTGCATGTTCTTATTCAGTGGCTGTTAAATATTGACTATTGTTTTATTAAAATTATTTTCTTATACTAGAAAGGTTAACTGGAGCATTTTTTTCCATCTCCTTTGTGTTTTGTGTCAACATTTAGCGCAGCCATGATACAGTTTGCACCTGAATGTGAGTCGTACTATTTTCTCTCCATAAAACAGTCACCGCAAACATTTCCTGGTTTGACGAATTGCATTGCGTCCCCTGCATTAATTTATTTGCATTTCCCCCTCCCATTTTTTTTGCGCCTCTTATGAGATCCGCATACTTTACAATATTCATCAGAGCGAAACGCGCCAAATGGATTGAGAGATTCTTTTGACGTGCACAACACACGCAGTCCTGATTCCCTGGGATTTGTACCCTTTATTAGCGCATGGAGTGACGTTTGCACCCATTTTAATACCCCTAAACTTTTAGTGAATACTCCCCTAAATAAAAATAAAAATAATGCATTTTGTTTATTGGTAATACATAAAACACAATAGCCTTCAAGCAATTTAATGATTTTCTAAACCTTCAGACATATTTCTGTTAGCTGAGGCTGAGGTTAGCATCGCTGCATGAAATGTAGAACATAATAGAATAGAATAGAATAGAATAGAATAGAATAGAATAGACCTTTATTGATCCTCGAAATTCATATATTGCAGCAACACAACTGAATAGCACAAAGTAAGAACAAAAATAAATACCAACATAGGATAATAGTGTGAATATATGCAAATATATGACTGATAATGGGTCAGAGCTTGTAGAGCCCTGGGGTTGTCATCCATACACACATTTAAACTTAATTGACATTCTGTCATTGACTCTTTGATAATGTGAGGTCTTGTTTAAAGTAGGCCCAGTCTTGCTCCCTTTGTTGGCATAATAAGTCACAATCAATTTTGGGGTTAATAGCTGAAATAGACGTTAGCAGAAATATAGCTAGTAATTATATGATTAACTGTGTTACAGTATTCTGTTCGAGGTTGCCATTTTTGTATTTCTATGTAGCATTCCTGCTAGCGTTAGAAAGTACTACATAGCACAAGCTTTGTTGCATGTTGGTATAATAAATCCTTGGACGTAAATGGGGGATCTTTTTATGAAGAAAGAATGTTAACACACCACTACAGCAGTTGAGTTTCTGAGTTTGCCTAAAAAAACCTCTGACAGCAGAGCAGAGAGTTGATGAATACATATCCAGTGGAAAAAAGAAGTGTTGACCGTTTTATTAAGTGCGAGGTACAGAATAGACTTCCTAATAGCTACTGTTCAACCTTGACATTGGATGTTTGATTCGCTTCGGCAGGCCTCTATTATGGTAGAACGCAGTACTGCTATGGGAGATATTCTCACTCTTGGCAAGAAGCTCCATACATTGTCACCATACATTGTGTTCACATTCTGTCAGTGTGTTGCTGTCATGTTGAGACAGACAGTTCCTGCTTGAACTGTTCTCTGACAGGTAGAAGGTGGTGAGGGAACCAAACAGTGACTGCATTATCTTTGCTCTGTTGCACGGCTTTCCCGTCCCCTTTTCTTACTCTTTGCCCTCCGCGCCTCGCTTTCCTCCTTTTCTCTGCCTGGATGAACAAATGTGACAGGTGTCACAAGGTCTCCCTTCATCCTGGTTAAGGATTGTACCCCCAATGAACAGCCCGATGCTGCTCTTTATACCTTTGCAAATGATTCAAATATACATTTTTAATATTTTTTACATTTTATTTTTGTTTCAACAAATTATTGAAATAAACAAGTTACCAAAGTTTGACATAGCTGCATCATCTAGGACAACATTTTCTTTTAAACTTTGTGGCAAAATTGTTTGACTATTTCAACTATTCCAATGATTAAGGCTCTTTTTGCTTAAAAAAAAAATGCAATAACACGTTACTTGAAGTTTTATACACAAAGGCTGACAATACGCTGTCATTATTATGACATGACACCTGTCATTAGCATGAATAAGGTGTTATGAAGGCTGTCATTAAGTGTCGTTTGTTACCCTTACCTTAACCTTAACCCTACTTAACCACACTAGATCCCTCCACCTTACCTAAAAAATGCCAAAGGTGTATTAGGTAATTTAGCAAACAACACTTAAAGCTGCAGAATGTAAATTTTTTTGGCATCATTTGGGCAAAAATCCATTCATTAGCCTAACCCAGAGATAGGTTACTGGCGGCCCAGGGGCCACATTCTGTTGCCCCTAAAGCAACTGCATAATGGGACTTCAATAACACAATATGACAAAAAAAAAACAAAACATACACACCTGAAAAATTAAGACAACAAATATGAACTGAAATGAAACAATACAAAAGCCTGTCGTTCTGTCCTGTATTTTTCCAAATGCTGGCATGAATTTGAAAAACGTGGCCTTTGCATCAAACAAACCTATATTTGTGGCCCCCACTCCTATAAAAGTTGCCCATCCCTGCCCCTACCCATAACCCTAACTGTACCTAACCCCACTAGATCCCTTCACCTAACCCAAAAAATGCCAACATAGCTCAAAAGGTGTCATAATTTAGCAAATAACACCTTATGACAGCCTTCATGACACCTTATTCATGCTAATGACAGATAATGACAGAGTAATGTCAGTCTGTTTTATAAAATGTCAGGTAAAGTGTGATCAAAAATGCAACCCTGTTTTATGAAAACGGATATGAATTCAGATTGTGAATAAAGAACCAGAGTGGAAATACAATTCTGTGTTGACATGGCAACATTAATATATCATATTCATTATTAATATCTTATATTAATAAAGCAAGATTCAGAGGAAAAAAGCTCATTTATGAGTAAACTCTCAAAAAAATGTCCCAGAATAAAGGCCGTTGCGGATTTGAAGCTCTCAAACGTAGCCACTAAACCTCCTCCTGTATTCTGCTGCTGGGAGTTTACTGCTCTGACAGCATTGGATGTGAAGATGAAATAGCGTGGGTGGGGGCTGCGGTGGGGTTTTTTGAGGGAATGACAGGGATGAAATGCTCCGAAAGTAAATCATTGATGACGGAAAGAAAGAAACGAAGAATTTAAGACAACCACGTGTTAATTGTTAATTTGTATGTGAAAAAGCTTTGAGTTACTCACTGTCGGAATATATACAACACTCAGTGACACTGCGTACCATAATGAGATGCATTATCTGTCGGAGCATAAAACAGTCATTAAGCAGATCAATGAGCCAAGCTACAGCCGAGAACACTCCAGGTTTTCACATTAATCACCTATAAAGCCAACCATAATAGAAACGTGTATTGTAAAAACCTAGAACAACATCACGTTCTCTGAAAGTCATGCTGAATATCACATTTTTCACATCCATTTGATAAGGCGTTTTATTATTGCATTAAAAAAAAACAAAATTGGAAACCTTCTGCAGACAGACAGGAAGGAAGGATGTGTTGCATTATGTTTATCTAACTATACATTTTCATATTGTATTCTTCCAAAGTTTGACTAAAACAAGCAACACATTGCATGAAAAAAAGAAAGAAAAACATCTTACCAGTTTCAACCACAAAGCATTTTGCCCACAGCATTACTTCACAGTAACAATCAGATAAGACAAGGTATGTTTATTCTCCAAGCTAAAAGCTCTGAAGGCAATATCAGCCCTTAACACTCGGAAAACTTAGATAAGAAATGCTATTTTGGAGGGAAAATAAATAAAAACATCAGATACTTATACAATACATAGGTTACAGTATAGTTTATAGCTTTATTTTCCCTGTTTGTCACAGTTACTGCTGTGATAAAATGGAGTACCTTAGCCATTCAGTCTAATAATTCAATTTTAGCCAAGTGGTCAATATGTCTTAACTTATGTTTGTTTATTCTGTGTCTGTTCTGGTTTTTAGATTTTAAATTTTAGAAAGCAGGACTAAATCCCAGACCACACACAACCCCAAACCAACACCAGTCCTACACAGGCTAACAATTATATAACACACACAAAACACACAAAAAATAAATGAATAAATAAATACAATTTAGATTATTCTGCTATGTAATACAATTTTACTTGAAAAAAGTCCACTCTAATGTAGAAAATACATGATAAGGAAGTACAGAATTAGATGTTGCACCCATTGATGACAAATTAAGTAATGGTAATGATGATTAGAAAGATGTTATGAAAGCAAAATCTAAAAAATGTCAAGCAGTGCATACTGATGCTAAATGGGGCAGTGGATTAGCATCACTGCCTTGTACAGAGGTTGCATGTTCTCCCTTTCGAATGCATCGGTATTTCTCTCTGGATCGCTTTAAACAGTATATATTTTAGACCTTTTTCCCCCACATCCTATACCTTTACACTTCTCTAGCAGCACATGGGCCTGAGTGACGGGAAACTATTAGTGTTGGAAAAGAGTTCTAAGTATACACTGTGCACAGTCCGAGCTCTGGGAGAAAAGCAAAAAACGAGCTGTCGTGTCCAAACTTGATGTTCAGCGATGATACAGCATCACAGTAGACAGCGGTGCATGGCTACCTGGCTGAATCTGAATCGGGAGAATGAAAATATTACTTTGACAGGCTCTTCGTGTGAGAGATTTATCTCTTGTGATGTCTGGGTCAAACGGGTGAGCACTGGAGGGAGGGAGATTGGATGTGAAATTTCCATCAAAACCTGAAAATATGCCGCCTGCTGTCGGTCAATCCGGGTGAATCCTCTGCGAATCCAACACTACAGAGGTCGATAAACAGTCTTTTACACCTCAGAGTGCACCGGAGTAGAGTTTAATACCTTTCCAATTATGTCCCAGTTATTGTTGTGGGAATGGCAAGTCTTGATTACATTTAGAGGAGACAGTCTAAGTTAAACGCTCACCTTTGTTGTCCTTTAACATCCTCATTTGTAATCTGTTTGGCTCTGCCTCCTGTGTTGGTCATAGCCGTGCAGCTGTGACATTAGAGAGGAAACTTGGTCACAGATGCGGCATGAAAGTCACACAGCCGAGGCTCTGAGGAGAAAAAAAGAGAGCTTGTTAGTCATGGTCGCTAATTACCAAATAGTACATGTAGGAATAGCTTGTTTGTTCAAACTGGACTGCACTGAAACCAGTGCCAGAGAAGCTATTAGCATCTGCCATGTGAGTTTTAGGTTATGTGTTCTCTTTTCTTAAAACAACAGCCTCAAACTCTCCTTTCTTTCCTCAGCCTGTCAGTGCGTGGTTACGTTTGAGTCGTCATATACAGTATTTCATAGTGCGTTGTAGAGCAACAGTGATGTTTAATAAAACCCATCATGTACGTCTTTCTCGTGGCGCTAGTGATCAAAGATGGCGGGCGTGTAATTGGATATGATATTACTCATTAGATGATAAATGGTGACAAATTGGGCCTTGTCCTCTGCCAGTGTGTGGGTCACAACAATCAGTTATCCATCTCAAGTGACTCGAAGGTGACAGCTGCTTAAAGCTGTGGTTCTCAACTTTTCAGCCCACGTCCCCCAAAATAAAGGTTTGTAGTGTTTTAAACTCAGCACTGGTATGGCCTAATGCAAACATGATGTATTTGTGTTGATCTAAAGACATGTATGGTCTGGCAAGGTGTTTCTTTCACGTGTGTGCACATTTTCTTTATGGTTCCACAGACCGGGGAACCCCCACTGTACCTGAAGGTGGTTGAACACATACATGAACATTGAAGAACAGTGATGAAGAGACAGGGCCATCGATAAGGGGGAATAAAGGGGGGAGTTTTTGGTGGCCATCCATAAAGTCAGCAAAATGAAGGTCCATTGTTCGATGAATCTGTGATAACTACATTAAACAACAAGTTTAAAAGTGCAGAAAATGTATTGAAAGTGGAAAAAATGTCCAGAAAAGGCATTGAAATTTGATGGAGAAGTAGCAGAAATCAGAGTAATGTAGCAAAAATATGGCAAGAAAATGTGATGAAAATGAGTTAAACTAGGCATTTGGCAAATGAAAATTGGCAAAAATGACAACCTGTATCTGGATTTGTTGACAAGTTTGCTCTTTTTACTGATGCAATTGAAAGAATAATGCAGGAAAAACAGAAGACTGACCTTGATTGTGACCTTGAGCAAAGGTCAAGGTCACATATTGAAAGAAAATGTTGTTCAATGGTACCAGTCTCAATTTGTGACCAAGTTAGGGCTGGATGGTCATCATGTGTATCAAATATGATATGACCGAGTTCGAAGTGAATCGGATGAAGCCCCTCAGACTAGTCTGTGCAAATGCGTTTCTAGGGCGAAACACACACTTATTTTTTACCTTTGACTGACTTCCTGTTTGGTTTTGGGCAGGGTGATAATGTAACTTTTTGCTCATCTTGGGGTCAAGAATACATGTGGCGAATATGAATCGGAAAAACTTGCCAATCTTGCGGATCCATCGCTTTTTTTGGGGTCTATAATGCCCGCCGTGCATGCATTTTTTCACCGATTTTTTTCATTACGCCAAATTATCAAATTTTTCAGCAGGCCTGCGGTGCGTGCAAATTTTGGTGAGACTTTGAGCATTCTCAGGGGGTCAAACTAGCAATCAAAGGGGATTTTAGAATAAAAATATGAGCAATTACAATAGGGTCCTTCTGGTCGTTCTGGCCTTCGGACCCTAATAACTAGGCAAGATTTGGCAATTGAAAATTGGCAAAAATAACAATTTGTATCTGGATTTGTTGACAAGTTTGTTGTTTTTACTAATGAAATTGAAAGTAATAGTGCAGTAAAAACAGAAGAGTGACCTTAACCTTAAATATGACCTTGAGCGAAGGTCAAGGTCACACATTGAAAGGAAATGTTGTTCAATGGTACCAGTCTGAGCACTGTATCTCAATTTGTGGCCAAGTTATAGGGAAAAAAAAGTATTTGGAGGTCTCACTTTGTTCACTTTTCTGAGGATTTCTTGACCTTAAATATAACCTTGAGCAAAGGTAATATAAAAATACTGCAAGTTTGATATAGTTGCAGAAAAAGGGTAAAAGTAATCAAAATGGGCTCAAAATGTTCTAAAATATATTCTTAATTCTTTCTTAAAAGCATCTGGCAACCCTCTACCAGTGTCTCAAGACCTTAAATGGGGTCCCGAGCCTAAGGTTGAGAACCCCTGGCTTAAAGAACATGCTCAGTGTTACACATTAGTGTGCTAGTTACTTCTCTAAATATTTCTAAAAAAAAAACTACAGGATAACAGAAAAGCTGTCAACTACTCCTGTGTGCGTTAACGCATACAGTACATGTGTGTGCAAACAATGGTCCTTCACACAGTAAATCTGTGCTTTTTTGAAGCAGCTTTGCATTAATTATTGCAGAGTGCTGAGAGGAAAGCAACATCTGGCAGCAGCTGGAGAAACTATAGTAGTGGATCTTTCTCATGTCAACCTGAGCTGTGATGTTGTGTCAGAATAATTCAGTCACATGGACAAAGCCCCAATGGACACTTTATTTTAGATTCATCATCAAGTGTTTTTTTGTACACAATTTAATGAATTGTGTGAATTGTAAACTAGAATTTTCATACAATATATTTTGGCAATTGCAAAGTGAATAAAACATTGTAATTTTCACATTTCGTTAGCGTTATATTTGTTCAATGTGCTTTTTTTTGCACTCTTTTGTTAATCACAGCTAATAAGAGTTTTCTAATTCTTAATTTTTCCTTTTTATTTGGTAACATTTACACTTTAAAGCACATATGAAATCGCTGCATGGATGTTCAGTCACTTTTTGCACACAAGTTGTGTGTGCATGACCGGTCGTGTGCAGCTTTGGCATCTATAATTCAAAGTTCCCTGGAGAAAGCCACAGGTACTGTGTGCACTGCATGCATGAGCCTGACTCAGCTTTTAAGCTGCTCAATGTGTTCTCAAATAACAAACAAAGATGAGTAAAATAAGAAAAATCTTACTTTGGACGCTGTAAGATTGTTGGAAGTAGTAGAAAACTGATTGAGTCACTCTACTGTCTAAACGAATGATTCTCAACCGGTGGGTCGGGACCCAAAAGTGGGTCGCGGACCTGTACTGGGTGGGTCACGGACAGCTGGTCAAAAATAAATAAATACTTAATGTCTCTCATGTTGGACTTGTCTTTTATTTTGAAAAACACTTTTATTTTGACAGGCATGTTGTGAAATGCATGTGGCACAGGGGAAAATATATATACTGCATATATATATATATATATATATATATTTTTTTTAAAATAGATTATGTGTGTTTTCAACAACTATTCTAGAAAAACTAAATTCTGGTGGTTGAATTCTGGGTCGCGATTTAATGATTGTGGCAAAATGTGGGTCCCAGGGTGAGACCAGTTTAGAACCCCTGATCTAAACTGTTGCTGCAAGAGAAACAGCGCCATCTTGTGGAACAAAGCCGCACACACAAAACCTGTAAACCTACCATTTAAAGTGCACTAAACAAGAAAATAAAACATCTACTTATTCACAACAAGTTGTGTTTATTCTGATTAGAGGCATAGGAAACTGACTCTGAACTCACTTTATGATGCATTTAGATGCTGTTCAGTTCACACACACACACACACACACACACAGAAAATCACACCTTTATAAAAAATATTTAAACTTGACGAACAAAAAAATAACCTTTATTATATCTTATCTATATTTACACTGAATATTTTGAATTTTTTTGATAAATCACAAAATTTTGCTCCTGAAATTCTTTAAAATTTTGACATAGACCTTTGCAAAATTGAGCTCTGGGAGAAAATAAACATGTAAATACTGTGCGGAATCGAACTCGCAGTCTTAGACCTTGAAGGCATTGTTGCTGGGGTCAACAGAGCAAACCGAGCACGTTGTTGCTCGAAAAAGGAAGCAGAGAAAATAAGAGCTCTCTCAATAACAATAAAGCAATGTACTGTACAACGGTCTGGGGTTAAATAAGCTGCCCCTGGCTGCTCCATTACAGTTGGAGCTCATTCTTAGCACTAGGTCCTTATGTCAATTGACTGTATAAAGGCTATTGTGGTGTATAACGAAAAGGCCGTTCAGGTCACACTGTAGAAATAAGAATAATAAAAGCAAAGGTCTGAAACGATTCGCTCAGTGTTCCCTCTGGTGTTGCACATTAACTATAAAAGGTCATAAGTTGAAATGGAGCACATGTACAGTAAGCTGTGAGGTTTATTGAAAACTCTGCAAATTGCTCATTATTACAAGCAAAAGGCCAAAAAACCATGTTATTATTATATTTTATTTGACTTTTACTCTGAACATATTTGATCTGATTATGACCATTTCAACTCTATAGGAAGATTAAAATAAACAAACCATAACAATGTGGTGTGTATTAGATCGTATAGATTTGTATTTATACCACTCATAGTCTTGACAGTATATCTGGTGACGTTTTAATGTTTTTGCCTCATGATACTGTATATCATCCCAGCTTTAATTATTTCTATACAGAATTTAGCAGCTCATTTTTTTTTTTTTACATTTTTGTTGGCAATTCCCTTTATTAAACTGTCTGTATCCTTTGGTAATATATAGCCCGACATGTGTTATTTAGATATTTCTACGCAGAACAACAATATAAATGCAACACTTTGGTTTTTGCCGCTTTTTTTCCCCACACACCTGTTCAATAATCCTGTTGTTTAATCAGCATCTTGATAAGAAGGGGATGGATTATCTCTGCAAAGGAGAAGAGCTCACGAATGCAGATTTAGACAGATTTGTGAACAATATTCAGCTCATGAAAAATGGGAGCAAAAACCAAAGTATTGCATTTATATTTTTGTTCAGTACATAATACAATCTATTAAAAAATGTCAATATTTAAGTAATAAACACTGCTTTTTTATTACTGTTATATACATATATATATACATACAGACATACATGGTTAGGTAAAAATGCATTAAAAAATGCATTTATATACATATATTTCTTTTGCTGTTTATTGGTTTACTTTATTGTATCTTTTTACTCTCTTGTTCAACATAAACAATGTCACACTCACCTAACGGAGCGATTCTGTCCCCTGTATTTTAAAAAAATAAAACAAAGTATTAAGAAATGTCCGGTAAATAAGAGAAGCCTAATGTCGTGGTTTTCAGTATTAATCTTCTGGTTCAGAATTCTGGATTTTTAAAAATAGAAAATATTTTGATCAAAATCAAAACATTTCCGTGCCCACATTTATACTCAAATATTTAAATAATATTTTACCTTCTGCTACTACTACTACTACTACACTACAAATAAATATTCATTTGGTGCATTTTATACGTTCAAAGCCAGGATAACGTCAAGCTCATGTCTCTGTTTTTAGGAGTTAAAGCCTTTTCTTTTTTTTAGGTGAACTGTCTGTCTGGTTGTAAATTCCATCACTCATTTGATGTTCCTCTCACACATTAAGCTTTGCTCCATTCTACAGCAGGATGTTTATGACAGGACGAGATAACGGATGCTCAGCCACAGCATAAAAATCATAAAAAGGTCACAACATGACACAATATATATATGAAACACAGAGATAAGTTATGATGGGGTCCCGTCACCGCCTTTTTCTCACCTGCAGATTCTCAGTTTGTGTTTGTTGGAAGAGCCAGAAGGATTAACCAAACTACCATTTTGTGGACTTTTATTTTGAAACCATCACTATGGAGTGCAGTGGCAGCCAATGTCGAGTTTGGCTCATGTTAGTGGGATTATTTGTCTTTTTATTCTCATTCATAATGAATTGTCTGTCAGGCTTCGGTGCAAGATCAGGTGAACACGTTAAATTAAACCACCTTTTATTTATCTATTTATTTTTTTTTACCAAAACAGATTTATATTCATCTTTTGCTGAACGTGGAAAAATTCTGATCTCAATACAGGTGTGTTCAGACAGAGACCGGCAGATGTGACACAAAAATACAGAACACCTATAACTCCTACCCAGTGGACATTCTATGTGTGGGATTTTTTGCATTTTTGGTTTGTTGTGATGTTTATTTATTTTCTACTTGGACTTTGGCGCAGGTATGTCACATATTATTATTTATCACTGTAGCTGGGTCTTGTTGCTGATAAGTTTGTTGATTTGGTCAAACTTTCATGATGAATGCTTCTATTATTGCCAACAGATAATCCACATTGGCCCAGAGGCAGTTGTGCAAACATTTATCTGTTCACACAAACTTGCCCTGACACATGAAAACGATTGTTACTGAAGCATTTTTGCTCACTAAAATGCAATTTGCCTCCTGAATCTGACAAACGACTCTTACAGGAACGCCTATGAATGGATGTACACCACACCTGCAGTGCTACCCTATGGATTTCATGTGTTTTTCATCATCAACTTTTGTTTGAACGTGATGTGGTTGTTTCTGTTGGACAGAGAGTAAGTGCATCAGTTTATTTGGATCAGTCAAACCTCATTTGTGATTGTTTGAATGTTTGCTTATCTCTCTTTCTCCCTCTCTCTCTGTGTCTGTGTCTGTGTCTGTGTCTGTGTCTGTGTGTGTGTGTGTGTGTGTGTGTGCGTGCGTGCGTGCGTGCGTGCGTGCGTGCGTGCGTGCGTGCGTGCGTGCGTGCGTGTGTGTGTGTGTGCGTGTGTGTGTGAAGGTGGCTTCTATCGCTGCTGATAACCTCAATGTTACTGATGCTCACCACATACATGATGCTTTTTCTCTCATGTCAAGGACTGAAGGTCTATGGAGCCTGGCTCAGCAAATATCACAACAAAGACCTCTGGCTCTTGAGAATAATAGTAAAACTCGACTTTTCTTTCTTCTTTTCTCCCAGTTTTTTTTTTTTTTTTCTTACCTTTTGAAATGAGGAAGTTCACTGAGTGCAAGCTTGTAATGAAAGTCATAAAGTCTGGAAATGAACAGCAAGACCCTCTTAAAAATCAAGTGTTACTTATATCGTGGATGGATGGAGTGAATGTTGATGATGGTGTTGCTTCTCTAGTAACATAATAGACAAATATGTCATTGCAAGTCCTGCATTTACTAATAGCATAAAAAGCACGTGCCAAACTCAAGGCTCAGGGGCCAAATATGGCCCTTTGGTGCATCCAATTTGGCCTGCTGGCTTGTATAAAAATCAACAAATAATACACAAATTCTATTAAACTCAACAATATTAGCCTTTTTTAATCTGAAATTGTTGAAAGAATTCAAAACTTTGTTTATGATTTTACTGATGATTTGAAATGTTTTTTTTTCTTCTTTTTTATTGATTTTCAGCTGTTTTGATTGAGCACATTGAGTTGCCTTGTGTATGAAATGCGCTATAAAAATACATTTGCCTTGCCTTGCCTAACATTTCCAAAAAATTACAAAAATGGTCACAAAATCAAGGAAATTTAAAGTGAATAAGATATCTGTCACTTATTGCTTTGATATTGTCTGTCCCTTTCATTTTTATATATTATCTATACATGAAAGGGCAAACTTTAGGTCACATTAATGTTATTTGTTATTTACGCCATATTTGGCTGCTGATGAAATAAAATGACTTTGACACCCCACGATATAAAAGATGGATGGATGGAGTGACTTCTAATAGTGTTGCTTCTTTAGTATCATAATAGACCACTTTATCCATACGAGTCCTGTAGTTAAACACATTAATGTTGAATTTGTTTGTTTTCTCCACCTCTAATCTGCAGCCTATTTGACATCAAACTGCCGTGTATTTGGCTTCTGGACTAAAATGAGTTTGAAACCCCTGGTATAAAAGAAGAACAAGACTAAAACGATTTGAAATATCCTGCAGCATAATTTATCATCCCAACTGTGAAGGTTGATTTCATTGCATTGAATCAGGTGCAGAATGGAGTGGCGGTGTATGCAACATGGGCCACACTCTCCAGCCTGCTGAACATGACGATATACTTACAGCACCGAACAGAAACACCCACATGTGACTGTGCACTGCTGGCTCTGCTGCTGCTTCTGATGGAATTGTTAGGCTGGTGAGTTTGGCTCCCTGCTGTGTTCTGTTCTGTCCCTCTGTGAGGACGAGATCAAAAATCCTGTTTGTATTTGTGGCCCTCAGGTTTCTACTGGAGAACTTCTACCTCGATGAACACGTACGTTACATCCTGACCATCTACCCTGTGGTGACCCTGTGGCTGACGGGCGTCCTGAGGAACTTTGAATCCTCTGACACACAAGTGTACACGTTTGCAGGTGCAGAATGTAGTTCTGTGATTCAACATCCCTGTGCACTGTTAGTTATTCAAATATAAATGTTTGATCTCTTCTTATTATTACAGCATTCATTCTGGCTATTTCCGTCATCCTGTTTGTGGTTCGTGTCGTCCTGGTCACATGGAGGCATCAAAAAAAGCAGCTTTTCAAACACACTGAACCCATTTTGTCCCCAGTAGAAATATCTTTGACACAAAACAGCCTGTTTCTGTAACCGTATACATAGAGTTGATGTAAGTAAATGAAGAGCTTTTATAGATTTTGGGTTGTTTCTGCAGAATAGATTCCAGACACAAAAGCATTTAAGTACAACTTTGAAGAAAACAATGTTGTTGTTTTTTTAACTCACCTGTTGTTTGTTCTCAGAATAAAGACAGAAATGTTACAGTGCAGAAATCTGACAAAGGACTAGTTTCTCATACACATAGTAACTTAATGAGTGCCTTGTTTGATCTGATAGGGTGATGCTGCAGCAGGAAGTCAAAGCTGTGTGCAATCTGTGCAAACACACATCGACATGCATTGTGGGAAATGTAGTATGTGTTACTTAATTTCTCTAGTACACATCTAAAATCAAAAATATATTCCCAAATGTTAATTTTAAAACTGGACTCAGTTCTTTTTGTTGAATTATGACCAACTTTGTAGTTTTGTTACCGTATTTTTCGGACTATAAGCGCACCGGATTATAAGGCGCACCAGTTTGTTGTTATTATTATTATTATTATTATTATTATTATTATTATTATTATTATTATTATTATTATTATTATTATTATTATTATTATTAATAAGATGCATTAAGTGAAACAAAATAGTCAGATAAGTCAATCTTTATTCAACTCATTAACAATAACTCTCAACATTGTTCAGGTTTAACATAAAATACAGAACATTACACTCACTTTTTCAGTTCAGTATGTTGAAGCACAGAACAGGTACATATCACTCCGCTAAGCGCCTGACTACGGTAGCCCAAAAGTGCCAAAAATCCATCAAGCAGTGCAGCTTCATAGTTTACCAAAGTTGTACTAAAACATTTTGACATATTAATTTCATGCATAAAGCGCACCTGATTATAAGGCGCACTGTCGATTTCTGAGAAAATTAAAGGATTTTAAGTGCGCCTTATAGTCCGAAAAATACGGTACTCACTGGCAGACCTTTAATTGTCTTTGCAATGAACACCAGTGCTATATATTGTGAGCCTTTAAATGAGATAAAGGACAGTAAAAGGAAGTTGCAGGTGCAAGAATTTTACTGTATGACAAATAGTATTAAGCAACTGTCAATGGCAGATGTAATGTTGATTCTTACATCATAGATACACTTTGTTCCTGAACAGAAGTGCAAACAATGGTCACGTGAGCATCTGTGCATGACTATAAAGTAATTGAAGATGTTGTCAGAGCTGACTTTTTAAAATGTACTGTATTTGTTTCCTTTTACATTTTTATCACCTAGCTGCATGTGTGTTGCTTACAGAATAATCACTTTGGACACCCACACCTCAGTTTTAGAGCTTTAATGGTATTTGTATCTTGTAGAGCTACAGTATACTACCATCTGCTCTTTCTATTAACTATCATTAAATATTTATCTTGTGCATTTTGTGCACTGTTTTTTAAGAGTTGAAGCCTTTTTTGTTTTTAAAGATATCTGTCTGTCTGGTTGTAAATCCCATCACTCATTTGAGTAAACTTTGATTTTCCTCCATGTTTATGACAGGACGAGATAACAGATGCTCAGCCACAGCGCACTCATAAAAAGGTCACACCATGACACAATATATATATAAAACACATCACACAGAGATAAGTTATAGGTCCTGTCACACATATAACATCACACCTGCTTTTTTGCTAAGTCCTAAAATGATGAAAATCTGAAAAAACATACATTTACAAGCCATTTTAATGTCTTGTCTTGTTAACAATGACGACTGTAGGGGTTTGAAAATTAAAATGAAAATGCCCTTTTCACAGAATCTTACCATCTATTCATAATCATGTATTTTATGATTATGTCCAGTAGAGGACAGCATACACTAACATTTTTTCAAACAAGTTGAATGATGGTGTTTACCTCTTATGAACCAATAGATGGAACAAAGCGTTCCTCTGCTCAGGGCACATGTTCTGTATACAATACATTGGACAGATGTGAACTGATTCCAAACAAAAGAACCAACACAGCACATTGAACTTTCATTAAAAAACTGTACAATTATTTACAGTCTGATGTTAATTTAAAAGCAGACTAATAAAAGTTAAGGCATTTCAAAAGGACGTTTCATTGCAGGGAAGAAACATGAAATGCATAATACACCAGAAACAGTCTACTAGTAAACTACACTAAACTTATGTTAAAATGAGAAATATTCACTTCAAACATACAAGTTGTTTAGATATTTAAACCCTTAGTATTCATTCTGTATATTTACAGCATCAGATCAGAGATACCAGGTTAAAATTGCACATCTATAATTATCTGCAACATTTGAGGGGTTTTAAAGTGTTTTATATACATTTATTTTAATCCAGTGTTCATACTCTGAATGTTGTTTCCAGAGAATGTTGAAAACTTAATTCTCTGAAAGCAATGATAACAAACTAACTTTGATAAGTTTATGACAGACAATTATCAACACAGTTTTTATTTGTTTTTTAAAGACGCTGGATGATCCCTGTTAGCATAAAAGTTACATATTTTCCCTATAATTTCACAGTTTCTTAAAAGATTATTTCATATTTCACCACACTAACCAAAGATGGATGATGGATGGAATAATGAATGGATGGATGGATGAATGATGGACGGAATAATGAATGGATGGATGGATGAATGATGGACGGAATAATGAATGGATGGATGGATGAATGATGGACGGAATAATGAATGGATGGATGGATGAATGATGGACGGAATAATGAATGGATGGATGGGTGGATGGATGGATGGATGGATGGATGGATGGATGAATTAATAAATGAATGGATGGGTTAATTAATGGCTGGATAGATTAATTTGTGAATGGATGGATGGATTAGTGAATGGACGGATGGATGAATTATAAATGGATGGGTGGGTGGATTAATGAATGAATGAATGGATGGATGAATTAATGAATGGATGGTGGATGGGCTAATGAATGAATAGACAGATTAGTGAATGGTTGGATGACTTATGAATGGATGATGTGTGGGTTAATGAATGAATGGGTGGATTAAATAATGGATGGATGAATTAATGAATGGATGGATTAAAGAATGAATGGATGGATGAATGGATGGATAAATGAATTAATGGGTGGGTTAATGAATGAATGGATGGATGGATGGATGAATGAATTATGATGGGTGGGTTAATGGATGGATGGATGAATTATGAATGGATTAATTAATTAATTAATTAATTAATTAATGGATTATGAATGGATGGATGGATGAATTATGAATGGATTAATTAATTAATTAATTAATGGATTATGAATGGATGGATGAATGAATGGGTGGGTGGATTATGAATGAATGAATGAATGAATGAATGAATGAATGAATGGATTCTTCTTTGTCCTGCTCCCTCTGCACTGGCGTCACATCCCTGAGATAATCACCCAGGATCAGGATCTTTTCCTGAAGAAAAGAATATCAAACATGAGCGGTGGCTGCAGGGCAGCACAACCTGTGATGAGGATTCAGGGCTGAATGGGAGAGAACATCAGATGAAAGCAGAGAGACTAAAAGACAATAGGTGAGCTTTGATATGCTCAGAGATGGACACGCTGACCACACAGCGGATCAAATCATCTCACTTTGTTCTGTGCGAGAACGAAAGAAAAGTGTGAGCAGAACCGCTCTGTGCTGTTACTCCTATTCATATGTTAGCAATGAAAAAGAGATAAAGTGACAACATAAAAAACGCTGGGTTTGTTTCCCTCCAGCAATGGTGAATTACCAGCAAATGCTGTTGTTAACAGACAACAGGCCAACAGATATAATAAAAAAATAAAAAAAGACATTATTTTCTAAGAACCTATTTTTCTAACAACATGATTTTGAACACATTCAGCAGGCAGAGCTATTTTTTTTTTATCAAGTTTTATCAGGCAAACTGACACATGGCGAGGTTGTTGTGCTTAATAGAAACAGCACAACTTAGCTCAGAAGTTCTCCTTTTCAACTTCTGTATGATTGAATTAAAAAAAAACAAGTTTCTACTTGTTTAACTTCTAAAAGAACAGATGTAATAGTTAATTTGCTTCTGTAAAATCTGACAACCTAAAGCAGAAGCTTAGCACATTTTATTTTATTTTTGAAAGCCACTATTTCTGGCCTCATTACTCTCACAATGGGGTAGAAAAGGAAATAGGATTCTGCCTGACCATTTATTAGTCGGTATCAGATGGAAAAGGTCCAATTTCCTTTGTGAACTTAATCTCACCAAGGCCCTTAGCAGCAAAACAAATTGTTCCCTGCTTTTCTAGTAAATACCTGCAAGTAATTCAAAGTCCAGTAATTTGTTTCATGGATGGGATTCTCACATTGGGATTGTTATCTTCCCTCAGAGTACTGAGACCAACAGAACAATGATTCTTTTTACACTTTTGGCAACCTTGTAATTGTTTTACTACTCTCTAAAGACTTTTGCTCCCCATTAGAGAAATAACCCAGATATGCAAATTGTCCTTCCTAATTAATTGAATTGATATAATTATGCAGAGATGAAATTGAGTTGGAGAGGATGTCATACCTTTCTCATAGTCCTTTCCCTATGCATTCCCCCTTAGTTTATACCAGGGGTCTGCAACCTTTACTCTGAATGGAGCTGTTTTGCCTCATCTCGCCTGGATTAAAGTCCGTCCAGAGCCAAAAAAAAAAAACCTACACAATGTATAAAACTGTACACATTTGAAATAATATCAATTAATTTTATAAGCTAATGGATTTGAAGGGCTACAAAAAATAACTTGAGTTGGATAACACGTTATTATGTTGGTCAACACATGTTCATTGCTAATTTCTTGCATCATATCAAGCACGCATATGAACGCATCTTTCCCAAACAAATACAATCTCTATTTTTTTCCAAAATAGTCTTTTTGTTAGTTTAGTTATCTTACAAGGGATTTATAACTGAAGGTTAGCCACAGGTGCAGGAAAGATGATGGTCTGTAGATGTTGCAGGAGTTAAAGTAGGAAGATGGCAGAGTTATTGCACAGTGTGATTTATCTTTAGGTGAACCGATTGTTTTATCATCATTTTATTTGATTTTAATGTTATTAATCATCAACACCCTCTGTAAGAAATAACAATTCATTATTTAATTTTTTTCTAAAGCTACAAAGATCCTTTGCAAAAGAGTCAAAGAGCCACATGGGGCTCCAGAGTCGCAGGTTGCAGACCCCTGGTATAGGCTATAACATACAGTGTTTAACCCATACCAGTAATGCACTGGTTATTCTTTTACTGCAACAAATAAAGAAACAAAGAAACTATTTTTCATCAGGACCAGAAAAGGCTTCTGCAGCAATTTGAGGTTCCCATGCATCAATGCTTCTAAATGTTTCACTATCCTGTCAGTGATTCACTGGTTTTAATCCTGCTGACAAACAGACACTAACGTCCCCTATAGCATTCTTCAAAGTTACTATAAATCATACTTTCTGCTTCTAAAACATAATATCATTGTGTACAGTATAAAATGTCTTTGAGACCGCATGCTAAGCTAACATAAACTATCTATACCAGAGATTCTAGGGTTGCAGACTTATTTTTTTTTTTTGTATTTATTTACTGAAATTTTGAGATATGAAATAAACTTCAGAAATAACACTGTAGCGTCAACATTTGAAGGTGTGAAAAGAACAGACCTTTTTATTTGAAGGCAAAGTTTAGAGGACAGAAAACAATCACGTAATCTGCAATCTTTGTTTTATGCATGAGTGCTAAAATATATTCAAGGACGAGATAAAAAAAACATTGCAGCTGGTGTCAAGAACTTTGTTGTTAAGGATTTCACTAAATGTTTTAGGACCTTTAACATGAACTAACTTCATAATGAGACTTATTGGGGCTAAAAATTGCATTAAAAAAAGAAAATAAAAACAAAATGTAAAAGAATCCCAGATTTTTAGGTTATTCCAACAAGATGAAGAGAACTACACTGTGTATTTATCAGCAGTTTGCACTTTTTAATTTATAACTATTGTTTTATTATATATTTTTTTGTTAATTCACCTGCTTCAATTTGCAGAAATCGCAACTAAAACATCAATAATGATGCAAAAAATGTGCTGCTTTCAGGATTTTAGCCAATGTTCAACATCCTGGACACAAACTAAACCCACACTGTTCATTGTTGTGAACATTTAGAACTTAATTTGTGGGCGACCGTGGATCGTCCAACAATCAAAGGGTTGGGGGTTCGAATTCCGCTCTATCCGAGTCATTGTCGTTGTCTCCTTGGGCGAGGCACTTTACCCACATTGCCTCATATGAATAGGTATGAATTGTGCATGAATGTTGGTGGTGGTCAGAGGGGCCATATGCGCGAAATGGCAGCCACGCTTCTGTCAGTATGCCCCAGGGTAGCTGTGGCTACATTGTAGCTTACCACCACCGGGATGACTGATGTGAGTGACCGGTGTGAACGAATAATGGTTTCTGTTCCCGCTTTGAGTCTCCTCGAAAAAAGCGCTATATAAATCCAAGCCATTATTATTAAAATTTGTATTCATAATTTGATTAAAACATTTCAAAAACATCTCAGAGACCAACATAACACACACACACGCACACACACACGCACACGCATACAGTACTTGCTGCATGCGGGAAGCAAGCGAATTTCAGCAGTCCTAAATTCCTTAATGTAGCTCAGAAACGCCAATTAACTAGCTAAAGTAATTAGAACACATGTAAATGATGTGAATTAATTAATCCCATGACACAGTTTCAGTAATTAGCTGTTAATCCCTGAATCCTGTTGCTCCGTATTTAAGACAAACCCACTCGGTCCAGATATCACGGCACACTACAGTATGGAATCTGAAGCAATAATTATTCCTTTAAATGAATGTATGTTTTTTTTCTTATTCCCAACCCATTTAATTAGTGCTGATACATTTCCATTGGTGCAGCTGAGTTTTTACAGATGTCTTCTAGGACACAGGCAAACCAACAAGGAGCATGTTGATGTTAATCAAAAGATACACACTTAAATTACAGTTGTAATTAACACTTTGGTAATCATAGAGCGCTTGGCTCTCCAGTCATGTGTGGAAGTGAAAGATGAAAAACATAAACGTAGTAAAGATTTAATGTCCTCACGAAGAACTGAGGACTATCTTATGGTTTCTAGTCTTGCTCAGGATAAAGAAATATAACCAGCATTTAAGGAAAATACCAGTAAAGACCAGTGACGTGCAGTCAAGGTAGGCGGTGCCTACCCAACCCTAGTGGTCACGGCACGTCATTGGTAAAGTTATAGTTATAGGAATGAAATAGATTGGCTTTCATCTGTTTTCATGTTTGATATTCATCAGTTCGCTAACTTATCAGTCAAAAACAGTGATTTGAAGCTTTTTTAAGCTGACATGATAGGACAATTCGAACCGATGAGTTGAGCGGATAAAATCACCCTCACTCTTTACCATTTGTCCCAGCTAAGCCAACGCTGATATGTATGTGCTAAGCTAATGAAACATTATAGAGTATACAATCCTTTCATAGCACGTCCTGCACGCTATTCATAGAACAAGTCTGGTTTACACAGAAGCTGCAATCTAATCCTCAAACATTTGAAAATGGGATCATTTATTGCATTTACAACCACATTTCACTTTGACTGAAACACATCTGTTCATTATCTTGTGTCCAGTGTTGGGAGTAATTAGTTATTTTTGTTATATATTACAAGTAGTGTAAACTCATTACAAAAGTGAAAAGTGGTAATATATTACTAGTTACAATTAAAGTATCTGAAGTTACATGCATATTTAATTTAAGTGCATATTTGCTTTGTTTTCTCACGGTTTGCAAATATTTGAGGAAAAAAAGATGCAAAAAATAGCTGAAACAGCAGAAGTATTTGAAACAAAACTTGTTATTACAGTAACTAGCAGCAAATTTGACGATGTATTAACATTTTTTTAAATTCTTTTTTTAAGTATTGTGATTTAAAAAAAAAATTATATATATATAAATTAAGTCTAAACCACATTTTGCGTGTCTCTAGATTGCAATACAACATGTTATTTTAAAAGGTTTTGTAAAAACATTATTAAGATTTGGTTTCAAAAATCATAATTTAGTAGATACGTCTATCGTTTTGTATTTGTTGTGTAAGCTTAACATTACCAGTGCATCTGCATCTCTGCTTTTCATCACTGCTCAGGTCTGAATATACTCAGGAGTCTCCAGACCGTTTGATCCAGCCCACGCTGTGGTTCCATGCTCCACTGCAGCGGTTCAGCAGTCACTGAGCTGTGAACCAGACACAAGACTTCAAAAGCCAAATAAAAAAACATAAACAAATGGCATGAGCAGGTTCTCAATGTATATGCAAGTAAGACTTTAAAATAGACTTTATTAGGCCATTTACATGTGCACGGGGTAGTCAATCAGCCTTGCTGAGCCGCAGGAATCTTCTTTTTTGTCTTCTAAACTGTACCTAAAGCAGGGGAAAACATGGTTGTGGTGGCAACTGGTGATAGTAGGTAAACTAAGCTTCAGTTCAGGTAAAAAAAAATAAGCCAGAGACAGAAACAATAATATCTTACTGTTGTGATGTATCACAGATGACTAAACCCGGTCCATTAAATTGGCAAAGCGATGAGCTCATAAAGGAAAAATAGAGCATCCGTTTACTGTGCGTCGTCTGGCATGGGATCAGATTCAAGTGTCTTACTCAATGTACCCCAAAGGTCCAGGGTCTTTGATTGCAGCAAATTTCAGATTAAAGGACCCTTCATACCATCACACAAGTGCTTCTGATGCACAGGCTGGTGACGGAGATGATATAATACTCTAGGCTGGCATACAGTGTTGTGTGTTTATCTGGGTGTATGCATGCTTTCTACAAACTGTGTCTTCTGACCATGAGAACCAAACTGCCAGAATTGTAGACAGGTTTAGACAAGGTTAAATACTAGTTTTGGGGTGATATGGAACATTTAATAATTTCAAAGTCATCCATGAGAGGTGAGGAAATGGATTTTATAGGATGTGGTGGCTCCACAGAACTGTGTGTGTGCGTGTGTGTCTCATTCTTTAATGCTTTTGCAGCACACATTAACTGAGTGTAAAATGGTTATGCCTCTGCAGAAAAGTGGGTCTTAGTCAAGGTGTTGACCCAAGAGTGTACAATTAACTGGTTCCCCTGGCTGTTGAAAAACCGCTATGAAATAATTTATCGTTGTTCGAACCATATTTTTCACAATTTAGCTTGAATAGGCTAATGTGGTTTTAAGGAAACATTGTAGGCTACGGCGTATATACGACTCCTCTCAGAGTTTCCTGGCGCATGACCTTGAGTACTTTATTAATTTTCTTATTTTTCAGGGCAACACCTCGGGCTCTTCACCTAAAAGATGAGCCAAGGGATCACTTGGAGCGGTAGATCTCAAATTAGACAATTTACAGTTAAAACGACTCGAACAGTTCATTAACAATTTCAATTATACATTCTTTAGGAAGAATAATTAAATTACAAGGATTGAAATGAGCTCCATTGTTGTATATGCTAGACAGGCACGTGCAAGGGGGGGGGGGGGCTTTTGGCCTAAGTCCCCTTTTTGTCAAGGTGTTTTTTTTGTTTTGTTTTGTTTTTAAAGATGATAATAATAATAATAATAATAATACAATATATATTCTCTTTTTTGCCCATCATACATAATAAATTATATAAAAAATATTTTCTACTATGGCGTCACATGACTTGAGCTCTATCCTCGATGGCCGCTACTCCGCCCCTCGCCTGCTGAGCACTCAGTGGAGAGCACAGGTTGCATTTTAGCTTCTTTGCCTCTAATTGACAACTTAAATACAGTTGTGGGGAGTTGAAGAGCCGATAAGTAAGTTATTTTACTTATTAGCTAGTCAGCCTTGGACGATTTATTGACCTAATCAATTACGTTAATACATAACGTTAAAGATAGGGACTCACGCGCTCAGGTATCAGTCATCTATCAAAGAAAAGTGCTTCTGTCTCCACTGCTGCTCACCTGAGACAGGTTCAGCCTCTCTAATGGAACAAACTGAATAAATAAATAAATGCATTTTAATTTGAATATACAAAATCGTTTTTATCTACAAATTCAATTAATTGATTAAATTAATTTTTTTGCCCAGCTCTAGTACCGGTATTTTTTATTTGAGCACCTGCGCCTTTGGAGGTCTCTGCACAGGCCTGATGCTAGGTTACCCTTCAGTAAGTCCAAAAAGTAGTAATTATCGAGGCTATATGCGGTGCTACTCAGGGGTCTGATGACTATTCATCACGTAAGAGTTTTAGCAGCTGGTCTCCAGTTTGACTTCACGTGGTTCCAGGATCACATTCGTGGAACAAAGTCTGAGCAGTGATAATGTAGAACCTCACTAGGGTTAGCAGGTGAATCTAAAGCCCTATTCCCATGGATAACACACAAAAAAAGACACAAAATGAGCTGACTCACTATGTACATTCAAACTCTGCTCTTTAAAAATACTGGACTATGCAGCAGGACGATTTAAATATATATAAATATATATATAACAAACCAACTGTCTAACTAATGTAGCGTGGCTAAAAAATGTGCATAACGTCCCTGGTTGTACAAAACAAAGGTCTTAATTTTTAACAGTCTTGATGATTTCACTTTAACTTTTATACACATTTAATGTTACAAAATATTCACAAACATGGATATGAAATATGTAAACCTCATGTATGGATAAAAACGGAGACTTCTAAGACAGAAACTAAATGTGAATTCACAATTCTCCCTTTTCAGTCGTATATTTGCACTTTTATCCTATGTTGGTATTTATTTTGTTCTTACTGTGTGTTATTCTATTGTTGCTGCAATGTGTGAATTTCCCCTTTGGAGGATCAATAAAGGTTTATTCTATTCTAATAAAATATACTGATTAAAAATGATAGTACTACTAATAATACTTTTCATAAATACTAATGAAAAAACATTCCCATTATTAAAAATTGTAAAGATTATTACTGACTCAAGTTAGTTATAAGGAAATACGTAGATGTTGATAAAACCACAAATAACATAACTACACAAACTAATTGTACCAACTGCTGTAAGGAGTCAGAAACTGACAAGTCTTGCATTAAAAGCTCACGTGTAGTAACAAAATGACATTGATGTTGACAGCCCAACATTGTGTACGTATTTGCAATTCTGACCTTCATACTCTAAGTCGAAAAAAAAACAAAAACACCCTCAGTCATTTAAGGCAGCTTTATATTCTATCAACGTCAGCAGCTGCTGCAATATTCCTGTTCTTGGCAAACAAGCCGCACAACACGAGGTCAGAGCAATCCATCCAAATGATGGCTGAGCAGACAGGAAACCCCTGTCCTTTTCCTCTGGAGCTTTTCTACAGCAATTTTGACAATGCAGTGGCAGAATATGAACAACAGATTATCAGAAAACAACTTGTGATACAATTGTGTTAATGTGTTATTTGTTATACTACAGGTTTTTCCTTTGTGATGGCATGTAATAATTTACATAAGAGCAACACCTTGTTCATAACCTCACAGTTACATAACGATAAAGCTCGAGTCATAATCGATGACAGCATAACAACAATGGGCTTCTAGTGTGATTTAAAACAATGCAGAAGTGCTTAACTTAAAGGTTGGGCCCCAAAAATGAACAGTGTTTCCAGAAAATTATAGAAATGTATCAAGAAATAAAGTCATCCTTTTATTTTGAAGATGATTTATGCATAGAGAGCAATGTAGTCATACTTTATTAAAAGGCAAAAGAATAAATAAATCTGAAGTTCTTGGTTTGTGTACTTTTTTTTATTTTCTAACTAATTATTTTTCATTTCATTGTTAAAAAAACAAAACAAAACAAAAAAAAAAAACAGCGCTAGCTTAATCTATGCAGTTTGAATTCTTGAGTCTGATTGGTTAAAGTTACTGTATAATGTTGGACTTTATGCTCCTATTTAATTGGAAAGTAATAGTTTAAACAGTTGACTCTCTTTTTACCATCAACATAGAAAATTACTTTGAAATAGCTTTTATATCTTTAATTAAGGCAAGGCAAGGCAGATTTATTTGTATAGTGCATTTCATACACAAGGCAACTCAATGTGCTTTACATGATCAAAAAGTGCAACAGAAAACACAAAAAATTTAATCATCAGTAAAATCAATTAAATACATCAACAATATGACCAAAAATCTCCCTCTCAATCATAAGCAGTAGAGAAAAAAAGTGCCTTTAACTTTGATTTAAAAAAAATTCTTTGCAGCATAACAACTAAACGCAGCATCACCATGTTTACTGTGAGCTCTGGTCTCCACTATCTGACCTGTGTCCATAGATCTGAGAGACCTGCTGGGTTCATACCTGACTAACATGTCACTGATGTATTCTGGACCAAACCCATTCACAGATTTATACACCAGCAGCAGAACTTTAAAGTCTATTCTGAGGCTGACTGGGAGCCAGTGTAAAGACTTTAAAACTGGAGTAATGTGTTCTGACCTCTTTGTTCTGGTTAAGACCCGAGCTGCAGCGTTCTGAACCAGCTGTAGCTGTTTGATGCTCTTTTGGGGGATTCCTGTTAGAAGACCATTACAATAGTCCAGTCTGCTGGAGATAAAAGCATGGACCAGTTTCTCCTGATCTTTCTGAGTCATTAAACCTTTTACTCTGGAGATGTTCTTTAGGTGGTAGAAGCTGTTTTTGTGATAGATTTGATCTGACTGATGAATGCAAGATCTGAGTCAATCAGAACACCAAGGTTTTTGACCTGGTCTTTAGCTTTTAAAGGTTGAGACAATCACCTCCATCTTGTCATGGTTTGGTTGAAGGAAGTTTTCACTCATCCAGAAGTTTACTTTTTCTAAGCAGTTACAAAACACCTCTATGGGACCATAGTCATCTGGGTTCAGTGATAGATATAGTTTTGTGTCATCTGCATAACTCTGATAATCAACCTAAAGCTCAAATTTGTCCTAAAGTAAGCACATAAAGGCTAAACAGAAGGGGTCCAAGAACAGAGCCCTGAGGAACCCCACAGGACATTGGTAATCTGTCAGATTCAATGTTTCCAATGCTTACAAAATAACCTCTCTCCTCCAAGTAGGACTTAAACTATTGCATTACTTTTCCATTTAGTCCAATCCATGTTTACATAAGTAAAGTTGGGTCTCAAAACCAGACCAGTAGATAAAACACTAGTCTAAAACTGTACTGTGGTATCTCTTATACCAATATGAAGCGAGAAATATGGAGCAGAAGTAGATGACAGGATTTAGTTCCCCAACGTGTGAGGAAGCCCAACAAAAATGATGCAAAAGAAGTAAATAAAGTGACTGAAAGAGGAGCAAAAGTTAAAGACAAAAAAAAAAAACAGGACAACAATACTAATGTCCCATACAGAAGATTGGTGCACAGAACTGCGTTTCTTTGTTCAGATATAATAGCCTGGATCGGCTCCAACTAGGTATGTAAAGATTAATCGTGAGGCAGTTAAAAATCGATTCAAAGGTGTCACGGTTGATACTCTGAAATTGAATCACAGTACTTTCTTTTTTTTAACAGCAGAGGACTATCTATTTAGAATTTGAAACTCAGGACGCATGACCATGTTTTCAATCAGAAGTGTGGAAGCATTTTGGCTTCCCCAAGACAAAATGAAAGAGGTGAGAAAGAAAGAACATGTAAATCCAAGTTAAGAGGGGCACAGAGAGGAAAGGAAGAAACAAGAGAGAGAATAAAAGCCATAGTTTGTTTATTTATATTATTTCTTTGAGATGGGATTTGTTTAAAAGTCCAATTGTTAAGGCACAAAATACATTTTCAGTTGCACTTTTAAAAAGAAAAGGAACTATTATGCAGTTTTGCATAGTTTACTGTAAAGCCAGAATTTAAATGAATAGGCTTCTTCTTCATTTGTACTATTTCTTTATTTATTTCATTCAGGATTTATTTTTAATTAAATTGCATTGTTTTGCATAGTTTATCAACTGATTCTTTTGACAATGAAAGATAAAAGACAATAGTACAGTATTTTTTTTCGAAGACATTTTTAAAAATATTTTTCAGTCATCATTTGTATACAGTCTAATTTTGTACAATAAATCGTGAATCGAATCAAAGAAAAGTCTTTGGATAAAAATGTGCGCTGCATCCTTTTCCTCAGGTCATTGTAACACCAAGATATCACCCTTTCAAAAAAAAAAAAAACACTTCTCAACTTCTATCTTTAGAATCCTTCAGAATAAGAAATATTTTACCAACATGCTGCAAACATTATTTATTGAATGTGTTTCCTGTGCAAGCAAACTGAAGGAAAGTCTTTGGATAAGACTGCGCTGGCCTCGGGTCATGTTCATACAGTATGAAGACTTTTTTTTTGGAAGAATCAAACCAAATTTGGAAGCATTTGGAGTTAGTGCTCCAGGAGCCTCGATTCTGTCTACACGGTCGACAGTTTGTCCAAAAAGAACTCCTTTCCTCGTTCCTCTCATTTTCTTTCACTCTGCTGTTTAGTGATGCCGCCTCAGCAAAAATGGAGCTTGTAACACCTTGGCTATTTGAGCTTCCTCTTACTATCGACACACTATGATGGTCATTGTTCACATTATTAGTGCGTGGCTCAGTTTCACCAGAAGTCCTTGACTTTCAGGACCTGTTCGTAAAACAATAACAGTCCTCTTCCGCAGTAGGGGCGATTAAAAACATTCGCTCATTATGTTCTTTGTGCACATAAGTCACAATAAACAGAATCCTCAAGGTAAAACCAGACACTACGTATTTTTTCTGGTGCACTGTGAAATATTATACTGTGTAGAAAAAGAGTGTAGTCAATAAACAGCTCAAGGCTACAGTTACTGGGGCGGCCTCAAGCTGCCCATCTCTTTTATATTTCTTCATAAACCAAACCAATGATGCCTCTCGAAAAATCTTACTAACTCACCACAAAGATTCGTCCAGAGACCAGTTAGCTTTTACACACATGAGTCATACATGTCCTCCTGGATCATAAAGCAAACAAATGGTGCCTGGATATGAAATCCCTATTTTATCTCACAATCAAATCACTCCAAAGTTCCTGGAACAACCTGCAGGTTGTACAATATGGCAAAAGTTTAGTTGTGAAAAGTTTTGGGAGAAACTAGTTATTTTTGTAATATATTACATATATTATGTATCCCTTTTTGAAGTAACTCAGTAGTGTAACTCATTACAAAAGTGAAAAGTGGTAATATATTACCAGTTACAATTAAAGTAACTCAAGGTACATGCATATTTCATTTGAGTGCATATTTGCTTTGTTTTGCAATTATTTGAGTAAAAAAAGATGATCATTATAGTTAAATATAACTTATGGGGAACAAAAAAGAGCTTTATGCTCCTGAAACAGCAGAAGTATTTGAAACAAAACTTAGACCGATGCTATTCGAACACTATCAGTGTGATATAATTAGTGTTCTGGACCAAAAGTAACTCAAAGTAGTGTAACTCAGTTACATTTTCAAAAACAGTAATATTGTAATAAAAATATATTACATTTTTATCCAAGTAACTAGGAATATAAAATGGGATGTCTAATCACAGACTACAGACAACTGTACATATTACAGTGAGTAATATGTACAAGTTAGAACAGGATAAAAGAGGAGCTCAAACCAGCACACAGGGTTTTTTACCCCACTTTGAAAGACAAAAAAACACACATTTCCTACCAAAAGTTACTTTGAATGATAGTTCTCTGTCTACCCGCCCTACTGTGTGAGTGGACTTTATTTTTTATTTTTTTAACTTGTCTGCACATGCTGTCAAAGGTCAACACCACAGGAAGTGCAATCATTATGAGACAGTAATGCATATTTTGTTATTGCAATAAAATACTATTTTATTATAGGGAGGATATAAAAAGGGAGAGCAGTGTTACACCTAAGTGGAGGGGGAGGGGGAAGGGGAGGGGGAAGGGGAGGGGAAAGGGAGCAGGGAGGAGAGACTCAAGGCAGGAACTAGAAAAGATGGGGAAGAGTAGACTGTTTTGCAGTGAGGGTGAGATGTGAGGTTGTAGAATATATTGTGCTGATTATGTTGTGTAATCCAGCCAGTATGGTGACAAGTGTGAAGTTTAGCTATAATGGTGGTGGCTGTGAACAGGGGGAATGAGTGAATGGTAGTACCTAAAGCAGGTATTTGGGATTAACGTGTCTAAGGTTAAGCCCAGTATGAGTTTTATCCCACATCCCAAGGCGTGCCAGTGCATCGTATACCAGTATATGTGCAAAAAAAAAAACCGCTACTGCAAGCCCAGGAACTGCCCTGGGCCTGCAGATGCAGCCAGGCCAGCAGAAAGAGCGGAGGCCAGGGAGCCCCAGGCAACCCCTCCGCGGCCGAGCAACCCCCCAGATGCCCCCAAGATCCCAGGCCGAGAGGCAGCCACCGCCCCCCACACACACATGGACTTTAAACTTTGTTATTGACAAAGGTATTTCAACCTGTCACAAATAGTAAAAACCAGTGAGTATTTTATTCCATCAGCATAGTAATGCAGGTTATTGTCAATTCCTCCTTGCAATTAGGTTGTTCTAACAGTTTCTTGAAGTGAATCAATCTAAGACAGAATATTTTTTGTTTTAGGGATAAAAATGTCTAGTTTAATAAGAATAGTATTTGGTGCACAAGAGCCATTCAAAGACAAACCTCTTGCTCTTGTAGTGGCCACACTACAATGGAAGGGGCGGAGCCTATGCGAACGCCAGGTGCGCGTCAGTGACCAGCGACCCTTGTCATGTCGTAGGCATGCCCCTGCACTTTCCGAAAATGTATAGTGCATGGAACTCAAAAGGGGGAAACGTTGCTATTGGGTTGGATTATTATTCTGTCTTTCTTTCTTTCTTTCTTTCTTTCTTCTGCGTTTCCCAGTGTGGGAAACAACTCACCTACTTTTCACCCACTGAACCAATATGTCGAGACTCAAAAATTCAAACAAAATTCAATCGCGCACTTCTCTAATTCTTTGTGGATGCGCTTCACTGAGGCTGTTCCGAGTTGTTGTTGTTGTCATTTTCTCCATGTTTCTGTGTTTCCAACGCAAACAACGGATGCGCTGCCGTGTCATGAGATATATTTTGTTGGGAGAGTATGGAGGCAATGTTAAATAATTGTTATTGTTTCTTTAATGGTGTATTACGATATTGATTTTGTTAGAAGGCTATATGCTTGTTCATGTGGATCTTGTTGGGTTTTTCCTTTCTTCATATGAGTTTTATATTTTGATAAGCGCATTGAGATGACTTTGTTGTAAATTGTGCTATACAAATAAAGTTGAATTGAATTAACACTTGCCAGCAGAAATATATGAAATTGTCATTGGTGTTGACATTGGTGGTCTCGATTTGCAACGCCCTGCCTACCCAACTAACACTAGTGCTCAGGACACGTCACTGACTACTACTACTTCTACTACAACTCCAGCAATGTTCTTGGATGTGTTAGTACAACAAAAATCATAAATATGTCTAAGTTTTTATCTCAATAGTACATTTCTGTCAAAACAAATCAATAATAATGCATTGATAGTATAAAATTCACTGTCTTTGTATGAACTTGAGGCAGCACATCAAAGGCGGTGCAGCAAAGGTGGCACAACAAAGGTGGCGCAGATTGCTGAAGGCAGTGCAATTTGGTGAAAGTAGCGCAAAGGCGGCGCAGGAAAAGGTGGCGCGGCGCAGTGAAGGCAGCGCGGCAAAGGCCGTTTATTGCCGCTTGCGGCTATATTTTCTATTGCTGCTGCTGCTATAGTTTCAGACGTTGCTGCATGAGATTCATTCATCAGTGTTCCATGAATTTTATATAAATGTTTTTTTTTTTCTTTTCCATCACATATTTTTGGTTGTTCTAAAATCTATTCAGTGGCCTTTTAACTTCTACATTTTGGAAATACCCATTGTTATTTCATTTCATTCAGTTTCTGGAGTTCACATTTTAAAGGAGCATCAGTTGTCTGTTTTGGTCTGTGAGATTTGAGATGTATTTCTAACATTGCTGAGCAACACACAGTGTTTTATTGATTTCCTGTAAGTTATGCCTCAAATTCTTTGCAAAAGTCAACAGTGAGTGAGACTGGACCAAACAAGGACTGGAATCAGAATTGAATTCCAATTCCAGTTCATTCATCAAAATAGGGTCTAAAAATAACTCACTTTTATATAACTTGTTTTTTTTTTAAAAAAGATTAAAAAAATAAAATTCCTTGACTGTATAACGTGTTGTTTTTCGTGCTTCAATCTGATTAGTACTGAAGCATGTGTAGTGTGTGTGTGTGTGTGTGTGTGGGGGGGGTGAAAATCAAATGGCACTAAAGGCACTCAAATGATTTCTTTAAGCAACCAGCTGATGAAATAAACTAAGCGTGCTTCTGCATCTGTGCAGCTGTATATTCCATAGGTAGTTAGCAATCAATGGAAATTAAAACACTCAAACGCTATAGATCACATGTTGCAAATGTCAGCACATTCGATTCCTACAGTACTTTAGTAATCACTGCATCTTTGCAGCAGGCTGCTGTGCAAAGATTCAAGAAAGGTGGGAACTGTTTACATTTGCTGAGCAGTTGAGATATAATTGGAGTGTCACATGCCTGAGTGCTGGCCATGGTGCTGAAAACCACCATATTCCAGCAATGGTTTCATTTACTACCAGCTCCTTTTGAAGAGTGTGGTGTTTCTGACGCTAAACAGCAGGTATCGAGTCTGGACACTGCTCTCTGCTGTTGTCGTCCTATATTTGTGGACAGCAGGATGTTGAATTGCCTTCACAGTATTGGCCTGACATTATAAAACCTGTGAGGAACAGATGCTGTTTGAAGAATCCTCCTATCTGCTGCTGTCTTTACGTCTGCATGAATTATTGAGAAACACTCCATGTTTTCAATTCTATACGGATGCCTTTGTTTAGACCATTTTTCTTTAAAATATCTCTTCACTCACATTCAACAGCATAAAAACAGAAACATTACAGGATGAGCATTGAGATTCCTATCCAGGCATGAATAATAATTGGCAGAACATGTAAGGGCAAGTGTGTGGGTTTGTGTGTGTGTGTGTGTGTGTGTGCTTTTTTTTTAATTGCACTGTGCCTGTATTCCTTCACAATCTGTCAGGTTGAATGTAGAACACTGTGGTCTCTCTGGAGGTAAGTCAATGAGGTTCAAGTCAGGCAACCGGCTGCAGGCTGGGGTACTTTAGGATATTCACAGAATGCTCTAACTCTGAGTTCGGCAGCCTGAACACTTGTTTTGTGTCAGGATGGATCCCTCGTCCACGCTTTCTAGTCACACCAGCCCACAAATAATACAGGTTTGCACTTAACAGCTGACTCAGAGTGTACAACAGGATAGTCCATGACAAAGACAACACAGAAACAAACAGTCTGGGAGGATGCCAGGAGGAATTGTAGCCTGACTGTTCATACAGAGGCAATTTTACACAATCAATTCAGTAGTTCAACAAGTTTAGCAGTGTGATCAACAAGGCATTTTCAGAAAAAAGGATATTACATCGTGTTCAAAACCAAAAAGGATGCAGAGTTTCTAAAAAAAAAAGTCAAACCAACCACCAAAAACATATTGAAAATCATTCTATTTTTTCATGCGCGCCTATATACCATAATTCGCTGTTAACAAGCAGTTTATTGGACACACGTACCTAAAGTGACCAGTGAGTGGAAATTATGTTTTGAGTAAGGTAAGACTAATTAGTTTTCCATTGCAAGCCTCATTAATACCAATTCTCTATTGACAGATGGCTGGCTGAACAGTCTCAGAGTGTTCCAGACATTGATGGTTTAATCAAATTAATCTGCAGGGCATTTCTTCAGGACAAATCAAGTGTCTCACGGGGTCCGGAAAATTGACTTTAAACGAAAGCGACTCGATTACAAGTTAAGTTGAGCCGTGTTTCCTGAGCACAAATGGGAGTTGAATCACTTAAATGCAGAATGTGGATTAATGAGGAGATGAAGGAATTAAGACATGCCTCTGGAGTTTTACAGAAGGTGGTGTGGAATAAAAAAAAAAAAAAACATCCATCATAACACTGTGGGACCGGTTTCTCCTTAAACAACCTCTATGTGCACTCATTGGATCACAAAGAGGGACTGTTTACAGAAGCACCTCCACACACACACACACACACACACACACACACAGTTGGGTTGTGTATTCCTGCGCATCATAATATAAAGCTGGAGCTTCATTCGAGCTCTGTGGAAGGGCAAATAAACACAGATTGAGTTAGGAGGCAGCTTCCCCCTCCAGATCTGAGCGTGGTTCATTCCTGCGCCTCTGTATCTTCGTTGTGAGCCGCTACCAGAGTCTTCATCAGCATCGGCGCTGCCAGCGCACAGCAGCAAAGTGAAGATCCATGGACAGAATAACACTCAGCACAGATTTCCACACGCCAGACTGCCACACGGTGTAACTGTGAAGAGGGTGAGTTATTTTCATCTGATTTTGGATCATGGAGATGGGGAGGACTTACAGTACAGAACATAAGCTGCGCTGTAAAAGTAAGGTTGCTTTCTGAAGAGGATGAGTAACAAGTGTCACTGTTGGTGAGCAGCATCAGGTGCAGATAAAAGAAGCCTCAGGGGGAAAAGAGCTCTCTGGAGAGGCTTGAACTGGAAGTACTTTTCTTTGGCTATATTATTTCACGTGCAGCTTAGATCAGGAATTTTTAATCTAAAATAAAGTCAGTTTGTTTGGAAGAGTTAAGAATAAAACTGTTTATCTTATTATTCTCTTTTTTTGTGATAAAAAATAAACAATATCTTATATACCCGATAAATATTAAATCCTTTTTTGACCCAAAGATTTATATGATGGATATTTTTCCAATGCTTTCAAAGCATTAGATGACAATCATTAATCGATACTTTTCATTTGAGCACACTGGGCCACAGCACTTTTTGTATTAGAAAAGCACAATGGAAAAAAAAAACATCCTTCTTTCTGTCAGGACTCATTAAGCTCAATCCAACTTACCTGTAAAGTTGAACCTTTGCTGAATAAAGATGGATATTTTAATGGTATGATGCTTTCATTCATGCAGCTTACCAAGTCCCATTATGTTGCTCATTGTCTTTAGGGCTGTAATTGTCAGCAGCAGAGAGGCAAATTGTGCATGCAACTGTGTCAGATTGAAGAGGCTTTCACAGAAACACTGTCATTCACACTCCTGTGGTTTTAATCAGTGAAAGCGTGTGTGAGGAGAGTAAAACTGAGATGTGTCAACACCTTTAGTCAAAGTCTGATTCCAGCGCATTCTCATAAAATGCATTATATCAAGTAGCTGGTCATAAATAAGCGGAAAAGGACACATTTGCTTAAAAAAATGTAACAATAGCCTTTGAAGCCAACTCTGTTCGAACATAAATTGTGTTTTATGCCACTGGCTTAGATGCATGTGAGGCTCAGAAAGGAATTGAGCTGGTGAAGTCTTCATTAACAAGATAAAATCCAATAAGTAGCCTGTCGTCTATCCATGATTTTTCACCTTTACTGTATGTAAAGTGGGAAAACATTCATAGAGGTATAGTGAGGTGTTAAACACACACTGTCGCTGTTGAATTTCACACTATTAATTACGATCCTTGGAGGGTTTCAGGCACTAACAACTGTTGAAGCAGCTGGAATATGCAGATATAGTAAAAGCCTGGCCTGAATGAACATTTTACACAAACCTTATTTTGAAAATACTGAGTTAAAACAATTAAAGTTCTTACAGGTATTATCCTGTGCATGAACATGTGTACGGTTATCTTCATGTTCTTCTGGTGGCCTATGAAATGCCTGCCCCTGCGTTATTCTTTCAGCAGAAACGGTTGTAGAATTGCCTGCTTCATGCAGAGCGTTTGATTTCCCCCCTTTCTTTTCCCCTTCTCTTCATTGTCCAATTTCATGGCTCTGAGCTTGTTAATAGGAGCGGGAAGAAGAGAGAGCGCACAGTCCGCTGGTGTGCTTGGGCGTAGAGCCTTTGATTAGAGGAATACATTGTGATGCTGAGAGACGGTGTCACATGTCACTCATATGCAAGACGGAAACAGACGCCATCCCTCGTTGCTGTGCCTTTGTGTTTTATAATACAGGCAATTAATCAGACATGGTCCTATGGGAGGAAATTCTCCTCAATGCATGTACCAGTAGTTTATTTCATGTTCAAACAACAGGACCTTGGATAAAGATTGTTTGTTTAATAAGTTGATATTCTGTGCAATCTTTACCTCACTGTGATGTTATCCAATGCCAAACAGCCTCAGGAATAAGATCTCTGCAAATATTATCCATTATTTCAACATTTATACAGTAACTTTGCATGTTTTGCCGATTAAAACCTCATCCAGATCCCCTGGATGTCACCAAAGACAAAATTCAAGATGGATGATTATCATAAATATTCAAGCATAAATCCATTTTGAAGATTCTGGCGCGGTAGCTAAGATGTCAAGCTGTGATCTGTGTTTCTAAAGAGCAGGGAAGGGTTGGTCAAATCAGGAAGGGGGTCTGAGGAAATATGCAAAAGCTGGAGAAAAGATAAAGTAACAATCAATGATTAGAATTAGAATATCTCAAGAGGTTTTGAAATTAATACATCTGAGCCTGTTCCTCTATACGTACACGCACGAAAGCTGCTAAAAACAAAGGTTCTTTGTAGTGGTGGAAGATACAGCAAATTATATCTTTTCCTAAAGAAGAACATAATTATTACCTGACAAATGCATTAAGTGGTTTAACCAGCTTGATCTCGTCCAGGCTTTACAATGCTTTTATGTTTGACAAAGTACAAACATTGATAAGTCTGCATTTTTCTTTTCTGAACATTGTGTGGTGTAAATTTCACCATGTGCCAACAAAAAGGTAAACCATGTCAAATCATCCAAACATGAGAATGTTGTCTCTGATGTGCACTGTGCATGAGAAGCCTGACTTTGATGCAATGTGAAGGACGGCAGTGGGATGATAAAACTGAATATTCATGTATTCATCTTCAACCAGATTCATCCCCGAGTACTTTTGAGGTTTTTTGTAACTGCAGATGGAATTGCACTTGAAAGTTGTAGGATGTTTGCTGACAGAGAAAATTATCATTTCAAGTAGTTTTTACAACAGTGAGCAAATCACTTATCTACCTCCCTCGTTACTGATTCTATTGCCTTTGTGCGCATTAGTATTGGAAGGCACTGATCTCACACGTGCATGACAAGTGTGTGTGTGCAATATATACTGAAATACATACTGTATATAGAGTTCACACACCTAATGTGGCTCAACTATTAGTGTCAACATGCCTACAACTTCTTGCAGAAGCAATAAATGGCAACTCAATATTAAATGACAGTGTTTTCTCAATTATTGTAGTTAGTGATTCTGACTTTTCTATTTGTCAGTTAGTTGGTAATTTACACAATGATTAATGCCTTCTCTGACTTTTTTGGCTTGCTACCGCGGGCCGCATTGGATGCTCTAAAGGGCCGGATTTGGCCCCTGGGCCTTGAGTTTGACACGTATGGATTACAGGTGTATAACCAAGTCCAGAACTGTTATTGTGACAGACTCGAAGCTTATGTGTGACATCTGACAATGTGAAAATCAAACAAATAGGGTTTCTAAATGTAAATAATTTCTAATTAATGCACATTGGCTTTCTTCTGTTGCAGAATGCATCAGCTGATTGTCTCTAAATAATTTTGGCCCTGAGCTGCCGGGCCCTGAGCCGTAACCATGGCGTCTCCAAACAGCAGCACACTAACCACCAACTTCACAGGAGCTTTGGACGACAATGACTTTGAAGGAAACCTCTACCGACCCTTCTCCGTTTTCAGCGTGCTAACTCTGACTTTACTCGCTATGCTGGTTGTGGCCACCTTTGTGTGGAACCTGTTGGTGCTGGTGACCATCCTGAGGGTGAGGACTTTTCACCGAGTGCCCCACAACCTGGTGGCTTCCATGGCAATCTCAGACGTGATGGTAGCCGCCCTGGTGATGCCTTTGAGCTTAGTGCACGAGCTGAACAACAGGATGTGGAAGCTGGGCCGGGTGTTGTGTCAGGTGTGGATCTCGTTTGATGTGCTCTGCTGTACAGCCAGCATCTGGAACGTGACCGCCATCGCACTGGACCGATACTGGTCCATCACCAGGCACCTAGAGTACACTCTTAAGACACGTAAAAAGATTTCCAATATCATGATTGTTCTTACATGGCTGCTGTCCTCCATTATCTCCTTGTCGCCTCTTTTTGGTTGGGGCGAGACTTACTCAGAGGGGATGAAGTGCCAGGTGAGCCAGGAGCCGTCCTACACAATCTTCTCCACCTTTGGAGCGTTTTACCTCCCCCTGTGCGTGGTTCTGTTTGTTTACTGGAAGATCTACAAGGCTGCCAAGTTTCGGATAGGCTCTCGCAAGAAGAATACAATCACTCCAATGGCCGAGGTGAATATTTGCTTTGTTATTGTCTTTCTTCTTTAATCATAGATTCTTGAAAACATCTTATGACCGTGTCCTGTAAGTATAGTTTGCAGTGTAATCGTTATTTTGGCTGAAGAGCTGTTCAACCGTGATCGCAGAATGTATGTATCTCATGTACCACCAGAAAAACTTGTAATGAGACCCATGCTGCTCATCACCACTCCTAACTTAGTAAATTTGTATAGGCAGAATGAAGCAGTTCATAAATATCCTCCTTTGCGTCATCAATTGGCCACAGCACTGCACCTTCCTGGCTTAGTTGTTTGCCTAATCAGGAGAGACAAAGGTCTAGACTCGAGCATCAGTAAACACTTAATCTGGCAAAGTTTCTCTGTAAAGATTAAATCGCTTTTGTTCTAAGACACCTTAATGGATGCAAATAGGGAGATGTCTTTTTTCTCTTTTGAAAAACAAAGTTTAAAGCATCCTCCCAAAAAAAAAGATATTTTGTTGTGTGACAAAAGATGATTTTGTCAGTGTGACATCTGATGGTTTAAAATTAGTTGCGTGTTGTCAAGGGGGACCCATCACTGAATTAATTAGACCAGTGTGTCACTGCTTTGGGGGAGTATTTTAACTTGTGAAAAGACTTCCAGGCACTCAAAACTCACAGTTGGATTTCAACTGTCGAATATTTCACCCAAAGTAATAACTCACCCTTAATGAGCTTTCACCAAATCCTGCCAAATGACTAAACCAGCTATTAATGCTCAAAAAACCTGCTGTTATGCAAATGGAACAGACAACAGGTAGAAATTTGGGTCCTTTAGTGAAAATGTGCTCCTTGAGAAAATGTCAACATAGACCCCTGCCTCTAAAAAAGACATGCTTTCAGCCAATCTACTACGAAAGCTTGAAGTGACATAACTTTTTCGTTACAATGTTATGCTTTCAATCTCTGGCCTCAACTGTAAATGGTCCTCCACATCCATCTCTACTGTAATAAACATTGAGGCCCTGCTGACATCTCATTGTTCAGCAGATATCACCACTGACTGAATGAGTTACTGCAGTGCAACATATTGTTGAAATGTGAACCGCTCAATCACAACTGAGCTTTACCTTCAACAAAATAAGAGAAACTCTTTGTTCACCCTAAAACTTGGTGAACATTATTTTTAGAAAATAATTTTCTGTGAAGCTTTGCCTTCATTTAATCAAGACTCATTTAGGATGCTGGTGCCTGTCCTACAGCTCAGTGGTTCTCAAACTTTTCAGCCCGCAATCCCCAAAATAAAGGATCCACATATATGAACATTGAAGAACAGTCATGTGGAGACAAGGCCATCATGAAGGGGGAATAAAGGGGAGAGCTTTTGGGGGCCCATCCATAAAGTCACAAAATTATGGTCTATTGTTCTATGAATTTGTGATAACCGCATTTATATATTGATGTGACTAATATCCATTGTTATTGAAGAAGTGTATTATTATTATGTAAATCATTTTTAATCAGAAATAAAATGGGTTAAAAGTCACCAAAAATGGTGGAAAAGGTAGCAAAATTTGACAATAAAAACCACAGATATCAGTTAAAAGTTGCAAATTAGAGGGTTCATATAGTGTCAATATTGGAACAATTAGTTTATCCTGGCAAATAATGAATGTGGTTAAATTGGAAAAAATATGCATTAAATATGGTGAAAAGAGGTTAAAAGTTACAATAATGGGGCAACATATATGACATTAGGTGGAGAAAGTGGTGGAAAGGGTGAAAATGTCTTGAAAGCGGAAAGAAGTATGCAGAAAATGTATTGAAATTTAATGGAGAAGTTGCAGAAATTGAAGTAATGTAGCAAAATGCATAAAAGAGCAAAATATGACAAGAGAAAGTGATGGAAATAGGTTAAAATATGGCAAGTTTGGTATCAAATTGTTCAGCAAATATTCTAAGTTTCTTGAAGGCATCTGGCGACCCCCTTGCAGTGTCGTAGTGTCTCACGACCCCAAGGTTGAGAACTATAGCTGACTTTGGAAATAACACAGGATGCATCTTGGAAAATAAATATCTAGGTTGTTCAACAAAAAAAAAAAGAAAATGCCAAACTTAGGAAAGGAATTGTGTTTTCTACTTTCCAAGCTGTAATACATGAAAACATATACTGTCAGAAATCGATTTATTGATTCAAGCACTGCAAAATCTATAGTGTGTGCAGGCTTTGTGAAAGTCTGATAAAAGATTGACGTCACTTTCTTTGTGCACTTGTCGAATAACAGTTCAATCTGGGAATCATCTTTTGTCAAGCAGCCACAGGGATTTCTAACAGGATTGGTGTTGGCCAAAGAAAATGCTGTTCTTGTTCTATAAATTGTAAAGTTTGTAAAAGATTGATGAATCAATCCAGAATTTCAGATTTTTCTTTTTCATGTTGGATGCTTTCTTAGGTAAAGGAAGAAATCCAGCATCCCCAGATGGTGTTTACGGTACGCCACGCCACCGTTACCTTCCAGACAGATGGGGACACTTGGCGTGAGCAGAAGGAGAAGAAGGCAGCGTTGATGGTAGGGATTTTAATTGGTGTGTTTGTCCTCTGCTGGATTCCTTTCTTCATCACTGAGCTCATTGTGCCGCTGTGCTCCTGTGACATCCCTCCCATTCTGAAGAGCATCTTCCTGTGGCTTGGCTACTCCAACTCCTTCTTCAATCCCCTCATATACACTGCCTTTAATAAGAACTACAATAACGCCCTGAGGAATCTCTTCTCTCGCCAGCGCTGAGCCGCCTTCTCCACTCAGCTGACATAACGCACCAGCATCCAATTCTCAGTGATACTCCTTCTAATGGACATTGATCAATCCAGTGTTTGACACTCCATCATTCCAAAATGGGGTGATAACCACAAACTGTGTCTGTACCCCTAATGGTATGTTATGTTGTGTTTTTAAAGCACTTTTACCACACAGCCTGACTGGGATTGACAGTGGATCTACTGTATGTTCAAGGAACAAATCAAGCCCTGCCAAACGTCTTTTTTTTTCTCCGACATTTCAGCTGTATTCATGAAAAAGACATTAAAACCTGCCTTTCGAGACTATCATTATCTTGTGTGAAGCAGCTGGGAGAAGAGAAAAACTGACATTTTCCAAGAAAAAAAGGTTAGATGAGCAAAATGAATCTCCGGAATAACCAACAGTGGGGTTTTCTGCTAAAAGAAACATCAAATGGTCTTTGTGAATCGTACTTCAAACAAAACAAAAAAAAAAAATACATCTCATTTTAAAAGATGGATCGCAGGGAGTCCCACAGCACTTAGTTATAAAAATGTTCAGAAACCTCATATCGCTCCATTAGCCACAAATCACTGCTAACAAAAACAAACGTATTCCGATGTGTTTGTAGATCAAATGCATTTGGTTGTACTATGTTGAAGGAAAGGCACCCTAACCTCTCAACATTTTCAAACCCACTCCTTTTAAGCCATAAGAATGTCAATTTGAACTTTTAAAAGAGACTTCAACAGGATATATTTCTACTTTAGAGACACAACGACCAGTTCTATGGATCGATAACTCTATCATCTCTTTCCCAAGACCATTGACATTTTGTTTAGACCAGCACCAGAGAAAGAAACGCAAAAAACCTTCATTCTATTACAAAACTGACCTCCAACAATATCAACTAATGCTTAAACTGTATACTTTCTAATGTCTTAACCACAACGTCCGGTCTTACAGGAAATGTATTAATTTTTAATGACAGCCATATGTACTATATCCTTGTTTAGGAAATGTACTCATTACCTTCGATTAGAACTATACGCATAAAAATAATTATGTCTTTATTGAAGTCACCACTGAAGATTTGTTTCTCGTGTTAAATCCATTTTTTAGAAATGTTTTATCGTTAAATACTTTGTGAATAGTGTGAATCTTGTTTAATCTTTACAGGAACGATGTCCTGAAGATTTATTAGGATTTATGCTGTGTCATGCTCCTCACACATTATGTTTTTTTAAAAGCCAAAATGAACGCAAACGAAGCTGAGCAGCTTGCCAATCTCCCGTCTTGTTATTGTAGTCTGTGCATCAGTATTATGTGTATAACGGGAATTTTTTGGAGTACTAAAAAAGAAACGCCGTTATTTTTCTTAGCACATTATTTTTTCCAGTAATTAATTAATCGCAATTAATGCGTTAAAGTGACAGCCCTAACCAAATACATCATACATAACACATACTGTAAATCAAGACATGCTCTAGCTTGTGTTTAAGCCGGGGAATAAGCAGGCAAATATTATTTTCACCACAGATTTAATATAACAATCATTTCAATCTGACACCTGTATAACGTACACAAGATAGGTTGGCATGAAACAAATTTTATTACATAAATTCTACAGCGTTAAGTTGACCAGAATTAAATTGAGGGATAAAGGATTTGTTTTTTCCATTATTATAAGTAGCTAAAAAGAAAACCCAAAAACATTCTTCAAGCTTCATGACTCTCAGAGACTGGAAAAAACAACCTTCTTGTTTGGTTGTGTACTTTTTTGTGTGACTTATCTTTAATCGCAGTGAGAGCAGTATTTGGAAAAAACTTCATAGCGTGGAGCATCAAACCTGTGTGTGAGGTGGTCAAACTGACAATCCTCAGTGCAGTAATAGTTGAAAATCAGTGCAAAAGTACCATTTAAGAGGTGGTTTATAGCAGATAATCAACGTGCAAAGCTATTGTAAATGGAAAACCAGGTCATTTAGCTTGGCAGATGTAAATCAATAGCTAAGATGTTCACTTCTGGAAGAAATCATGAAAATCATTGAAATTTTTTTTACATGGGGCTATTTGAGTATGCTGATTCCATTTTTAATGAGATCCACGCTGGAAAACCAACTGTTCCCACTCAAAATGTAAATTTTCAAAACAGGGGATGGGACTTGGATAAGCAAACTGCTTCTCTCGTCTCCTTTTTCGGCATGTACAAAACAAAAAACAAAAAAAAAAAGGAATAACATAACTTCCCTGAATGCAGCCAATGAACTGAATAAATAAAAATAAATAAATAAATAAATAAATAAATCCAAGATGGCCACCATACGTTATGTCAATTTGGATATTTTATTACAACTTTGGTTCTATTTGACATACAAACATTATCTCAGTGGCGAATTATAGGTAAGAAATAGTATTTTAAGCCATTTCATCACAATCCTTGTCCCAAACACCTACATTTTGCCACAAAGATCATGTACCAAACAGTACCAAAGTTATGATAGGATTGAAATTCGCAATACGGATGGCGGCCATCTTGGATCTTGCTCTGAGCACAATTTACGGTATCTTATGATATATTATTAAAGTCTTTGACCCTGAAAACCAGTTGCCACTGAGATCATGCTTCAATGTTAAATAGAACCAAAGTTATGACAAAATATCCAAAGTGGCAATATGGATGGCGACCATCTTGGATTTCTCGATTTTGAGTAGGAACCATTGGTTTGCCAGTGTGGATCCCATTAAAATGGAAACAACATACTCAAAAAAAACAAAAAAAAAACATGTACTTTCTTCCAGAAGTGAACATATTTTTGACATATCTGCTGGGCTTTTATCTCTATTGATCTTTTTCCTATGCTAAATTATTTATTTATTTATTTATGTTTACTCCTTTACTTACTAGTTTTCAATAAATTATATTTATTGCTGAGACAGTTTTCTGCAGGAGAAGTCTAATTTACCACACATAATTGTCACTCATTTGGAGGTAAAATTTGAAATAGAGTTGGTTGATTGGTCAAGTGTTGCTAATTCATTTGTGGTTTTACAGCAAGACCTAATTATTTGGTCTGCTGAAAACAATGCACATTTTTTCCTATTCCATGCTTCATATAATTTGATACATTTAAAGGCTGAAAAGATATACACCATATAAAACAGATGTAAAGAAAAAAATGATAAACAGTGATGTGATGTCTCTTTTTTTATATATATACATTTTAGATTGTTGCAAATTCTCTACCTAATATTTAATTGTTTACTTTATTTGATCAGTTTTAACGCTGGCAAACCAAAAGGACAGAACCTCAGTAAACCTCTGGAAACAGGTGTAACAATTAACCAGCCCATTGCCCACTAAGCTGATTCCAGTAGTATATTATTATCTATGTGCATGAAACATAATGTTTGTAGATTTTATCCATTCTGATCAGAAAAAGTGAATGATAGCACTTGTTAGCTGAAAGTGAGTCAAAGTAATGAGTTCATTCGCCCTTTTTGTCTAGTTTGTAATGAACTGGCTCACCTAAAGTGTGGCAGTAATGTATCATCTGTTCTTGTTTTCACATTTAAAATGTGAAATCATTATCTACAGTAATGCACCTTATTTGTAAGGTGGCTACTTGAATGGACATCTGTGTATACTACGTACCTCAAAAGATAGATATGAATATAATGTAAGGGATTCTTTCTGTTAAAGTGTGTTTTTTAGTGTCTGCATGCTTGAGTCCTCAGAAAATCCTCTGATAAAATGACATTTGCCAAGGAATGAATGTATGAAAAAATAATCACAAAGTGGTGTGAGTAGAACAGGTTTTAGCCATAAAGCACATTTTCTGATTTTCAAAGATGGCTCACACCTGTTTGAAAAGGCACAAAGAAAGATGAAAATAAACAATGCAGTAAAAAGATTTTCATTTTTGTTCACGTCTATTTGTAAGCACCAATGATATCAGTCTAACTGTGGCATCAGTGCAAGGAGAAAGTTTGCTGTTATTCTAGAGGAGCTAAAGTGTTCATGTTTGAGGAAAGCCCCCCACTTTAGCTAAACTGAGTTGACTGGTTGAGGAAAAACCTGTGCCTCAGTTTCAGAAAGACAAGACAATTAAATTAAATTGTAAAGCTTCATGAACCTTGCAGAGATCATTGGCAACCTTTTTCCCTAACTAACTACCTAGTTATATTCATGGTCAAATGCAACAGATTTAATAAGAAAAGTGACTAAATAATAATTTCACATAAGAGTTGATGAAGGCTGGCCACGCTACACTACACTACATTAAGACAGCAGGTTTTAAAGCACAATTCAATTCTTATTTTTGTGTGTGGGTAAGCACGTGTGTGTGTGTGTGTGTGTGTGTGTGTGTGTGTGCGTGTGTGTGTGTGTGTGTGTGTGTGTGTGTGTGTGTGTGTGTATTAACATTCCTCACTTTGATAATCATTCTAATGTATTGTAGCAAAGTAAAAATGTAGAAAGTAGCCAAATACAGCGCACAGAAAAACAGAAGTAAACAACATTCTTGCGTTTGTACGAGTACTGAACGGGGGAGTGTTCATGGGCGTGTCAGACAAGCTTGGAGTTTCTTAAAGAGACAGGGCGTCGAGGCGTCATGAACCATGCGCTTTAATATTTGCTGCATTTTCCCAAAAAAATTGGGTAGCATAGTTATTTTACTATGCTATAGTACTATGTGCCTGAAAAAAAACATGACACCCCCACTTTAACCGCAAAGTAAAGGTTGCATAAATGCGACAAGGTCATTCAAACAGCAGTTGCATTGAAAAACATCAGGCATGTATCGGATTTAGAACCACATATGAAAGTAACATGGGTCAAATTAAAAAAAAAAAAAAAAATCAGATTTGTGCTTATTTAACTGTAGTTTACAGATTGGATACAGATTGCATATTTTGATTGATTTAGGCCGCATTTGCATGCAGTTTGAACGTAGCCTAAGACTGGCTAGTCAAAGAAAACTACTCTGGATGAACTGAAGATAACATTAGAAATAAAGAACCAATACAGGACCTGTTGTATGGATGGATGGATTGATCCAAAACTTCTCTCTAAACATCTCTAAACATTTACCACTTGTTAATTTCTTCCATGAAACAAGCCTTTTTTCACAATGAGGAACCTGCTGTGCTCAGCCATGAATAGAAACCCAAGTCTAGAATATATTCAACAGATGCTTCTTACCATGCCACTGGTAAGCCGATGACATTTTAAGTGGAAGCGCTGTGAAGCTCTGTCAGCCACTGACATCTGTCGCAATGACATTGCATTGTATATTTTCAGCATAAACATCTGATCCTGCAGAGTGTGTTGGGCTTGTCTTTCAAAACACATTTTCTTAACATCTTACCAACTACTGTAAATCACGTAATAAGAAAAGGATAACAGAGAACGATTGATCCAAAAATAAATTTATTTCGTGCACCACACAGGGTTTTAAAGTAAGGGAAACAAGATGAATGCAGTATGACTTTTTCAGAAAACTTTAGAAAAACTGCATTTTTCATGAAGCTACCCGTAAATGATTAAATAAGAAAGCTTTGCATAATAGCCTTTGCTATATTTTCTTTTTTTTAACTCCCAGCAAGTACTCAGATGGAGATTACACAATTAGTGCAAATGTTAAAACGTAGGAGGTTTCAAAATGTGATCATCAGAGATATGATTCAGATGGAGACAAACATGGGCCGAAATACATTATATACAGGATAATGGAGATTCCACTATGGAAACGTGAAGGTAGAGAATCAGGTGAGTCCTTGACTCCTCACATACCATCAGAGAAGAAAGGATGGACCCGCGACAGCCTTGTGCTCTGTTGCTATAGCACCAAGGCAGAAGAAAACATGCTTGTACAGTCTTCTCTCTATTCAGGTTTTACATTCAGCAGCTGGGTTTGTACATAAATGTTTTAAAGATGTAGCACAAGACATATGGGTCCAACTCAAGGAAATAGGCCTTTCAAAGGAGAAATTTAAATGCATCTGGATAGCAGGTTTAAGGACAAGTTACACAATGCAGAAGTTACATGTCTTGCCTGAAATTCAGTTTCCTCCCACAGTTCAAATCTATCTGTGCTGAAGCATATCAGTGCAGGAGGTGGGATTTTTTCTCAATTACTGCCAGGTCATCGTCCCAATCACATGTACAAGCAAATAAACATAACACTACCATGTGAAAGTCATAAAGAAGGATCGACACTTTAGTAAAAACTAAATCAATGAGCAGGCAACACTGTTCTAACCTGAGTGTGAGGTACGTTAGGGTAACAACACATTGCGTTGTGATTCCCTCTTGAATCACAGCAATCAGTGCTGCAGATGTTGGCAGGCATAACTTTGATGTTTGCAGATAAGCATGTCGGCACTGTTTTATTATCAACAATACAGACACAGCCAGCATGAAGCCTTTGGTTTAAATTCCCGTGAAGAGTTATTATAATAAGAATGAGATCATTTTCCCAGGGATAAAACGTGGTTTTATATACAGCACTTGATGATCAGAGCAATAGTGAAAATAGTGCAATCGAGAGCTTCAACGTTTTTTTTTTTTTCCCCTGCTATGTTCGGGTTGTGTGTGTGTGTGTGTGTGTGTGTGTGTGTGTGTGTGTGTGTGTGTGTGTTAGCATTCCTCACTTTGATAATCATTCTAATGTATCGTAGCAAAGTAAAAATGTAGAAAGTAGTCAAATACAGCGCACAGAAAAACAGAAGTAAACAACATGTGTGTGTGTGTGTGTTGTTCCAGCAAGATTAATTTTGTCTTCTTTTAGAAGTGTATGTTAAGTTGAGGTTTTGTTTATTCAGAAAAGGTTTTTCAGGAAATTGTTATCTCCCAACATGTTTCGACTGACAACTGCCGGCCTTCGTCAGAGAAGTTCTACTGGTCGCCTTTGATCCTTCCTTTGAAGTTTCACATGACTTCATGTAAATTCTAACGAGATTCATTTTGTCTTCTTTTAGGATAGTATGTTAAATTGAGGTTTTGTTTATTCAGACAAGGTTTTTCAGGAAATGTTTATCTCCAGACATATTTCGACTGTCAACTGGCAGTCTTCAGAGGAGTTCTACTGATCGCTTTTGATGCTTCCTTTGAAGTTTCACTTGACTTCCATGTAATAGTTCAAGTGAGATTAATTTTGTCTTCTTTTAGAAGTGTTTGTTAAGTTGAGGTTTTGTTTATTCAGAAAAAGTTTTCCAGGAAATTGTTATCTCCCAACATGTTTCGACTGACAACTGCTGGCCTTCGTCAGAGAAGTTCTACTGGTCGCCTTTGATCCTTCCTTTGAAGTTTCACATGACTTCATGTAAATTCTAACGAGATTCGTTTTGTCTTCTTTTAGGATAGTATGTTAAATTGAGGTTTTGTTTATTCAGACAAGGTTTTTCAGGAAATGTTTATCTCCAGGCATATTTCGACTGTCAACTGGCAGTCTTCAGAGGATTTCTACTGATAGCTTTTGATGCTTCCTTTGAAGTTTCACCTGACTTCCATGTAATAGTTCAAGTGAGATTAATTTTGTCTTCTTTTAGAATAGTATGTGAAGTCTAGATTTTGCTTATTCAGACAAGGTTTTTCAGGAAATTGTTATTTGCCAACATGTTTCGAATGTCAACTGCCAGTCTTCGTCAGAGGAGTTCTACTGATCGCCTTTGATGCTTCCTTTGAAGTTTCACTTGACTTCCATGTAACAGTTTCAGCGAGATTCATTTTGTCTTCTTTTAGTTGACAGTTGACAGTCGAAACATGTCGGGAGATAAAAAATTCCCAAACAACCTTGTCTGAATAAACTAAAACCTGCTTTTACTTCTCAGAACACCATGTAAAGCTCAGTTAGATGGATTAATTAATCGTACAGTACTCAAGCCTGTCATCTTAACGCCTCACAGCTGGCAAAGTTGGACTCCACATGGATTAATTTTCTTAGAAAACATGTCCGAAATGGATTTGAACGTGTCAATGCACCACCAAGACATAGAGATAAAACACCATCGTTTGAAGAAAACAACGTAGACTGGTGCTTCAAATATACCAATCTCGACATTTCACCCACTCTACACCGATCCGTAACTTCTGTTTTCCAGACTTCCTAAGTCAGCCCTGCAAAAACAAATTTTGTTCCAATCTAATAATAAACCATATACCCGTGACATATGGAAAAACTATGATAAACTTTCTGTTATTCAACTGCAATGGGAAATGCAAGATAAGTCAAGGTAACTGCCTCTGGTGGAGCGAATCCTTGGCACCTAAAATGCTGAAACAGTGGAAGGGTAAAAAAGATGATGAGGAATGAGTGCATCCTAATCCAGTCCTTCCACATAACAAGCTACACTACAGAACTCACTCAAACATGCTGTCCCTTAGGTGAAAAAGCCAAAAGTGGCACATATTGTGCAACTGTTTTTTTAATGAGCCTGTGTGGCATTTTGCATCAGCAAATTGAACCCAGAATTGTCTTTCTGGTCAGACTTCCTTTGAAATAAAATCAAGATTTATGGTTTTGGTCCATATCGTCCAGCCCTAGTAGGAATGTTCACAGCATTTCATTGTCAACAAAGGTAGGCCTACCACGTTCTACTCACCTAATTGTATTTAGTAAGTGGTTGACAAGTGGCTGTTTTAGATTTCCTGTACAATTGTATTAAAATATAAGGGATACTGGAGCTTGGTTGGGGTGGTGGGTCAGGGTGGGACATTAAACTTGTGTTGCCGGCAGGCTGGCTGGCTCCCCCCACACCGCCCCTGGGTATGTATGCTGCGCTTTTTTGTTTGTTGTTTTTCTTTTAGATAATCTATGCATCCACCCAACCCATCCATCCATCCTTACATTCATACATCCATTTACCCATTCATGCACGCCTCCATTCATCCATGGAGACCTTGACATTCTCTGTTTTCATATAAACCTAGTACATTTTAAAATGTATCCTGAGGCTATAAAAACAAAAATGCATCGCAATGGAACTTTTATTGAGGCTTGTGACTGAGAGAGAGAGAATTAAGCAGTGGTTGATTTCATCAGGTTGTTTGTGTGTCTCCTGTTGCGTTACTGTCGCTTTCCCACAGGGCACAAACACGAGACATGTTCAAACGCAATTTGTGCAGAAGCAAATTGGAAGACCTATACTTATCTGATAGCTGTCAGAGGAGTATATACTAATACATCTATAATCTGAGGGTTTGTAAAACAGTACATATGCTGATGGGAATCAACCTAGGACGTAAACAGGTCAATCAAAGGTCAAAAAAATAATTGCTGTCAGAAACAAAGTAATGTTAGCCAGAAATGAGTCGTTCTGTTTATAGCATCTTCTTCCCCCGCTTCGTTTTTTTTTTTTTACTTTTTTTATTTTTTTTTTACAGCCACAGTTGATCCTTGCCAACTCATCTCTTAGCAGCCCACTTCTTACTTAAAATATACACATGCGCTGCTGCACTAGGCAATATATATTCCCTGCCAGCAGAGAAATCCTCAAAATACTATCAATCACACAGAAGATTTAAGCTTAACTCAAAACAATAAGCACACGCAATAGAAATAAATCCTATTAATAATACCCAATCCTTTCACAATCTGCTCTCCTTTTTTTAGGCAACAATTAATAGCTCTAGTAACAGGATCGAATTAAATTCCGACTCAGAAACTTACCAAAAATAACCTGTTTGCCATTCTTATACAATTTGATTAAAGCTTTCCCTAATGGATCATTAAGTATCTCCCTGTATATGAACACACTGTTTCACTGCAGGCAGCAGCTTCTCTGCACAGCCTGCTGTGTTTATTAAGTTATTGATGTCTCAATTAGGCAGATTGCATGGTGCTGAGCGTGCAGAATCACAAGCAGTGAGCTGTCTCGTTAACTTAAGCCTGATTACTTCTGTTTTGGAGCAAACACCAACTGAACAGGAGTTTACTCACACTTTCCTCCCATCTGTCTCTTATGGTTCAAACTTGTTGAAAATACGGATATAGTGCAGCTAAACACTTTAGAAATTAAACCCTCGTGAATATTGTTTTCCCTGGTATTCTCTCTAGAGTCACTGTTACAAGTTAACGGATAAAGCATCAATATAAGACACTTTTTGGATGAAATGGTGAGCAAAAGAGTGTGTGTGATGAACATGTAAAACCTAACGCAAGGAGAGGGTTCGGTTTTCTCTAGTGGTTCCCAAACAGCGGTACGTGTATCCCTAGGGGTACATGAGCACATTGCAGGGGGTACACAGGAAGATTTAACAAAATGATCAGGAAATGTTCCAAGTTCCTTTTTAGACATTTTTTTTTGGACAAATTCATCACAAACTAACAGCACTATTGCTAAATAAAATAATATAATTTATTGAAACAGGATTATTTCATGCTGTAGAGGCCATTTTATCACACTACTGACAATAGGAGACAATATTTAGCTACGTTGTTGAAAGGAGACTATTTACTTACTACTTAAGTAATCACATAAAATTGTAGTTTAACTAAATTAGATTACACTCAGTGTTTTGAATTTGTAAATTAAGCCTTAGGGAAGCACTGTTTGAGACACATTATAGGGGTTTAGGAGAGCTTTCTGTTCCACAAATGAAAAAAACGCATGTGAAATAATTGAATTATGGTACTTGATATATGAATAAGGGGTACAAATGATTTGACAAAAATGCGAAGGGGGTACACAGGACAAAAACGATTGGGAACCCCTGGTCTATCCGATAATGCGTTGGTATAGCAACATACAGTACACTCGAAAAAACGAATGCTCCCAGCCCTGTGCGAACAGTTTAGATAACGCTATTCCCTGTTAAAACTAGCGCTGGGACTTTATCACGTCAATTCCGATTAAGTAATTACAGAAAAAAAAGCGCTTTTTTATTTTTCATTGCACAATTTCCCTGTTTATCCATAATACTGACGCACACAGCACAACACATAAAAACAGGAGAACCCGAGGAAGTCATTGCTTGCTTCGTGGGCGTTAATTTTATTTTTTTTAAAAAACACCAGATATGGGGCTGCGGTGCTACAGATAACGTTTCAAACAAAAAATGCAAAATTCATCAACTTCATCAGTTGGTCTGTTTCATTCATGCCACGTATATTCTAATTGTTTTGCACAGTTCAGTTTCCACATCTCGGGAACGTACTGTTATATGTGCTGTTTTTTATTTTAATACACAAAAATACATTTGTTTTAGAAAGTTTATTTAAAAAAAATCCAGAAAAGCATTAATATAACTTACTTAATTTGAAGTTTGTGGTTTGTGAACAATGCAATAACAACATTCGTTAGTCATATTTCAGTGCTGAAAATGATAAACACAATTTTGTTGTTTAAGCTCATTTATTGTGTTTTCAGATTCATTATAAAGTCTCTAATTAATTAGATTATTTTTTTTAATCAAGTCCCACCACTAGTTAAAACATAACCGCGCAAATAAAGGTCCAAGTTATGTATGTTTGATTGAAAAAAAAATTAGGGCGAAGTTGTCTGAAAGCCAGGCCTTTTCATCAAATATCAGTTCCTGACCTCAGAAATCTATACCTGAACGAATTATTATGATTTCCCACAAACACAAAAAGCCTTCACACAAGGGTTAAAGCAGGCATTGCTTTCCACTTCATGAAAAACATTAAATATAAATGGGATCTCATTAAAATGTATGGTGGAATTAAATCGTCCCTTTATATTGACTTGGATGTTGGCCATCGTACCATACTGTATGTTCCAACCCTTATGGATGCCCCTGAAAACTGGCTCTATACTATTCAAGTCATGATGAAACACTTTAACACACCATGAACTGAAGTACACTATCAATAATTACAAAAGGGCTCAGGCTATAAATAAACACCCACCATGCATTCTCTGTTTCACTACTCATTATTCCTTATTAAACTTGTCAAACCACGCAGCATGTTTATGACTTGAAGTTCGCATTAATGTTTCAAATCATTTCTCCTTCGTTAGTAAGAAATAATGTTTTATTTAAAACAAAGTCATTTTTTTTGAAAAACGCTGAGTGAAAACCAGGGTAAACTTGTAAAACCTGAGATTCCAACATTGCTCCGAAGCTCTAGAATTCGTTTGGAACCAAACTCAAAGTCTTTGGGATAGCATTTATTTATTTATTTATTTTGAATCAAAATGGCTAAACACTGTTGAGAATATGTTGTTGTGTTTTTCACATAGACACAATATAGAAGTCATTTATTAAAAATAAATAAAAATTGCTTCAATCTATGGAACAATCTACCTCGATTCACACGCTACGTATTTGTGTCATCTTCAGGATGGTGCGAGGCTACCAGACGAGGTCAAGCCAATCATCTTTGCAGCCGGCTGATGTGCTAAAAATGTAAAGGAAATCTAGTGAGACGTCAACATTATCACCTTATAGTGGCACCTGTTCATGTGGGCTATCAGGCAGAAATTTACCTTTAACCAAGCATTTACGTTTATGTTATGAAGGTGTTTTACATCACAGTCAGGGTCAGGCACAGATTGCAGACACAATGCTAGATTTCTCCTGCAAAAACTGATTTTTAGTCACCTACATTTACACCAGACAGAGGGCTGGTAGCAATATCAATATCAATATCAATATCAATATCAACCTGTAGTTTCAAAGCAAAGCCTCACCTCATAGCTACAGTAATGTTCACAGATTCAGTCCAATAATATTTCCGGGATCATTTTGTGAAGTTTACCACATACAGTAACAAAATTCCCATCTCACTATGTAGCGCAAAGAGCACACACTCATGTTAGACAGATAGACGTTAACTGTCAGCTTTACGCTCAACAGCTGCAGACGCAAATGAGACAGACGTCTAATAAAGGCAATGGAGAGGAAAGACGATTATTTACAAATAAATATCCCTTTAAATTTCCCAAAAGTATTTATTCCTAAAATAGCTATATAATATGTTTTATAATGCTGATTTTCAGGATATTTACTTTGATCTTCTGACATGTTTCGACTGTCTACTGCCAGTCTTCTTCAGAGGCATCTGCTGATCGCTTTGATGTTTCCTTGACTTACGTATAATAATTCCAGCAAGTTCTTTTTCAACAATAAGTTATAGTTTCATTCATTCAGACAACTTTTTTTTCAGGAAATCAACTTTGATTTTCTGACATGTTTCAACTGTTAACTGCCAGTCTTCTTCAGAGGCAATAGGTTCAAACAGTTCCCCCGCCACTCCCCATTTACTGGGTGAATTATGAAGTTGAAAAACAGTCACCACAACATCAAATTATCTTTTTAGCTCATCCGACGGACTGTAACGAAGGAAATGTTTATGTTATACTGAGTACTCAGAGGTGTAGATTGTGCTTTTGCCACCTTTTGATATTAATATGAGAAATTAGAATTGGTGAATACGTTTCTAACTTAACCCAGGTGAAAATTTCATTAATCTATTGGGCATCCAAGGTAACAAGAAACCCCTGGGTGCCATTCTTCAAAGGTTTAGCAGTCCATATCCTGACATGCCAGGGCCTTTGGGACAGCAAAAGGAAAATCTACACATTTCTAATACACAGCAGTAGACATAATGTTCCAGCAGCTCCCTTTATGTGTCATTAAATTCATTATTGTGCTCAAACACACTAAGAATTTATTTTCTTCTTGAGTACCATAAGATGTACACAACATCAGTCCTATTTCTCACCTAAAGAATTTAATAATGGAACAGCTGAGCATTGTTTATCCGCTTAAATTCCCTTCAGGCATATAAAATAAAAGGTTCTAGGAACACTACAGCTACTTTTTTTGCTTGCATGCATTTCTGTCTTCGTTGAGTTCTCTCTAATCCTGTTGCCCTAGTAACTAAAAGTGAAGCTACATGTAGCTAACCTTGGTTTTTATTCTCTGAGGAATCATCTTGTAAACATGAAGATGCCCCAAATGAACACTGGAGACCTGTCGGTTTCAAATGGTAATATTGCGGTAGTGCTCACAAGATTGTAACGATGAAAGGAATAATGTTCAAATGTTTCAAACGTATGTATAGATTCCGTCTTCTGGGAACTTAAGGAATGCATCGCATTAATCAGCTGTTATTACTGATGGTATGGATTTCTGAAGGAAACTGCAAAGACATGCATAGAAAAGTTCTGAATGGTGCACCACACACACGCACACACACGCGCACACACACACACACACACTTACTGACCTCTGCAGTGCTGCCTAATTGAGATTCACAATGCAATTTGGAGCAACATAAGTGGATTCCTGTGTGTGAACGATTATTAGTCACTGGCAACTGTTCAACTGTTTGTGCCAAAGAGCTGCCAGTGCAGGACATCGTCACGCTGCTCATTAGTTATCGGCCGTGACTGTCTGGAAAGGCAGGCCAACAGATTCTGCACATTGTCACCTACTTGTTCACCATCTTAAGTAGCATCACAGAGGATCAATTCCTCTTTACTTCAGAGAATTTTTCCCATCTCTCGGATTTTACAAAATGAGCAGGCCCAGGTTCGAACAATAGGCAAATATTAAATTGTTGTTCTGGATATAATTAAATTAATCATATATTACAATATATGATCAGAGGGCAAAACATTGTTAGGCGGAAGCAGCAGGGATTATTTAAGTGATTTTTACCAAATTAATTACTTTTTGTCTCAAAAACCACAAACATGGGTCTAGGATATCACCATGGAGCCTCATGCGGAGTATCTTCATCCTCCTAAGGCTTCATCTATATCCAAGATATTGTCCAAATGTCACCACTATAGCCCTAACACTGACGAGCATGACTCATTAAAGGTACAAGGTAGCGCTGGGTAAAGCCATACGAGAATTGAAGATATTAAAAAATGAAAACAATGTGAGCCGACATCAGTAGCGAGGCCATCTATAGAAATGTAGTGGAGTCAAAAAGTACAATATTTGACTTTGAAAAGCAGTGAAGTGAAAGTAATACGTTTCTCCAGCTTGTGAGAAATGTCTTACACAATTACAAATGCAGAACAAAACTGAAAACCCTCCTATTCCTATTATCCTCAAATATTACTAACATATGTTGTGCTGTGCCAGAAAGTTCCCAATGATAAAATTGCACTAACTAACTTAAGGACCATCCAGGTGGCACAGTGCATCTGTATAGACCGCCTACAGTTGGAAACGGCTCGGACGTTGTGGGTTTAAAGCACACTATGACTCATTCACACAAACCACACAGGTCCACCTGTGTAGAGGGTCGTCTTCTGATCGAGAGGTTGGGTGTTCGATCCCAGTACCTGACTATGTGTTGAAGTGTCCTTGGGCAAGACACTGAACCCTAAGTTGCCCCCATTGGTCGACTAGCGCTTTGCATGGCAGTCCTGTCCCACTGGTGTGTGAATGTGAGAGTGATTGGGTGAATGAGCTGATATGTAAAGCGCTTTGAGACTGCTTCAGTGTGGTGATAAAGCGCTATATAAAATCAAGTCCATTTACATAATGATGTAGGAAGAGTAAAAACTTCATCAAAAACAATAAAGCACAAAAATTAACCCAAAGTGAATGTAATTTCTTCTCAGCATGATGAGTTTTTATGTGTCAAACTGCTTGGTATGCTTGTCTTTCCATCATCATGTGACTGTAGGGGAAATCATTGTATATTTTAGAACAGATTTAAGAAAAAAAAATAGTTACAGCTGAAAAAACTTGCACTCGAGTTGGCATATCCCATATGTGGACCTCATAGAAATTGTATTGCTGCATTAAACCATTAAGTAGAATCTATGCATAAACATTTCTGGCTATAGGCAGACTTTGCAATTGCAAAAGCCACAAACCACAAAGTTGAGTCCTCAACCTTAGGTGACTCTAAACTACCTGTCTTGTTCCCTAATCTACCCGTCCTTAAAGGGAATTATCCATGTGGGGTGGAAAAAGTGGAGAAGATAAAAATTCAAGGTAAAGTGTTTGGCGATTCAGGCTGGATGGAGGTTTACTGCAGAGGTGTTAACAGATAAAGTATCAATCATTCTTTTCTAGCTATAGCTGTTAAATGGTTGGAGAGGGAGGAGCTCACATTCTAGGAGGCGTGTTTGGTGACGTCATCTACCAACGTGGGCAAAATCCATCTGTCCCGTTTGGAGCTGATTTTTTACAAAATGTGGAATAACAAGGAAGGAAGGAAACATGACTTTGGCCCTCTGAATGTCACTGTAGCAAAAGAATTATAAAGTGATTTTTTCATCATACCTCCCCTTTAATGCACTTCAACTTTTTTTTGGAATGCATGTTTTGTTTTATTTGAAGGCCTAATATAAATGAAAAACTTTGTTGTGCTTTTTTTTTTTTAAAAGCAAAGGCTACTTTAACATTTTAAACATGTCATAATATTCGATAAACATTTACTTTCTTTAAAAAAACATGTCTAAAAATGTATTCTAGGCTATTTATGCACTATTTTAAAAAATATTGAAAAACTTAACAACCGCATTCAATATTCGGTATTCGGCCAAGCGTTTATATTTTATTCGGCCTCAAATTTTCATTTCGGTGCATCCCTAATACAAATCATCAGTGTTTAGTTTATTTGAGTGTATGTTATGCTTAGACATAGTCATCTCTCATAGACTTCTGTGCTAGAACAGATATTTGTTGATATATTTGGAATTGAAAGCTTTTGTTTTGCAGTTTACTTTTTTTCTTGCCTCAGATGATGTCATAGGTTTGAACAAAACCCCCCTTTTTAAACGCAGACGTTGTCACTGAGGTTTTTCATAACCTTTCATTAGTCGTTCAAGTACAATATCTTTCTCAAACCGCTATTTAAAAAAATCTAACAACGCGTTTTTGTGGCTGACATGTAGCCTTCCCCTCTAATTAGTACAGAAGTGCTGTGACTGACAAGAAACCCTTACAAAAGAAGAGTTTTAAACAGGGGGATTGGAGAGTGTAACATGAAATGAATCAAAGGCTTTAGCTGTAGAAAGGCACTCCACAGAGAGATCAAAAGTAGAGCCTTTCTGCACCTGCCTGTGTCCGTGTGATATGTGTCCACTCTTCCAGGTTTACCAGTGGGAATAGGGCCTGGATAGATATCTCCCACAATGAAGCAGTCTTTATGCAAACACTACATAATTGATGACACGTGAAGGTTTGTAAGTACCTTGTTTCAGGCTTTGTGGAGATGTGATCTATCACGGACAAACTACGTCGATGAAAATGAGAGTTATTGACTGAGATTATTCTTGGAAGTGTTTCATTTGTGGAGTGTGACATGATCCGACAACCCCAAAACACAACCCCGGGAGTGAAAATAGAGACACAGAGTGTGTTCTCACATAAACTCAATAACCTCCAGTTCCGGCTTGTTTTTACTGGAGAAGTTTCAAGTACAAATTGTCATGCTATTGGTACTTTTGAGTTTTTAGAAAGATAAGTTGCAGTTCTTTTTCTTCACACTTTTTGTATATTTCTATTATTATCGGCAGACTGTATTGCAACTGTATGAAACGGTATTATTTATTGCCCTAATCAAAATACAAAAATATTTGACATTGATGGACCCTTCAATGTCAACGAAAACATTTCAATCATTTGTAGTTGTGTGTGTTGAATTTGTCCATCTGCTTTAGTCCACAGTCATTTTGTTGGTTTAAAAGTCCAAATACCAAATGTGGGTAATAACACCTTAAGCCTAAAACTTTTAAATGTATTTTTTCTTTAGTGTTATTGTATATCATTTGTGTAGAAACACTAAATCACACTTTTTATAAGGTCCTCTCCTACATGGGAACCACATAATTAATACAAATGCAAAACCTGTTAAATTGAACCATTTTGGGATGATGATACATGATTTTATTTAACACTGTTAATGTTTCATAGCTTTTATACTTATAATTTTAAATCTAGAAACCACATTCAATCTTGTATTTGACATATTAATGAACCTAATGTAATACCCTGCATTACACAAATGAAACTCTCGAATAAAAAAACAAAAAAACCTACACAGTGCAATATATTTGCATAGTTTTTTACGCAAATTCCCTTTGATATAAACTGAGGTAGATATTTTCTCTTTTCATAAAGTCAGAATGATGCTCGAAGAATTGATCTCAGATCATTTGTATCAATTATGCCTCTGCTATTTCCTGCTCGCTTCTATAAAAAGCAACTGTATTCTTATATTGAAGTTTTATCGAGTTACGTAAATTAAAGTAAGTCTTGTCTGTCTGTGATACTTCTTGTTCGGTGCATTACTTCATTCCAATGGTTGGTGGACTTTTGGAACACGTTTAAAACTGACCAATGGGACTGGACCATCACTATATGACGTATAAATAGAGCTTAGGATACAGGTCTTCAATAATACCATTTTAATTTCCATTTTCTAAATATTGTTAAAGATTTCACTATTTTTACATTTATATATTGGATTTGAATATATGGGAAACTTATTCCTTATATTTTAAGACAGATGTACAAGAAATCTAAAATAAACTTGTCAACCTAATCTAATCTGGTAGGTCTACCTTTGTTGTGAACATTCTTCAGTTATAATTTAATATACTTACAGTTCATATACAAGTCAACCCATTGCATATTTGTTGTTAATTTCACATAGCTTGTCTATAAATTAGACATTTATATTTTATTTTTATTACATATTTTCTTTTAATTTCTCATGTGGCATTCACTAATGACTTACAGATTTGTTTCAAATTTTACATCCTTTAACACTTTTTTTGGAAGGAGTGTATATATTTGTGGCGCTTGTGCTTGGTGGATTTTTCATGCTGACATGTTCCCTCCCTCGTGGGAGACGCCAAAATCACAGTTACAAATCTTACAGAATGCAAAACTGTGACCCATCCTGCTCTCTTTTAGGAAAGTAAATGAATTGTCCCATTTTTCAAGGTATTTATAGGACTTCTTTGTTTTTTTCTCTCGCAGAAACACCTTCTTCACATCGATGCGTCTCTCTTCTTAGTTGTTTCCGGGTTTGTTCCTGCTTATCGCACTAATCTAAGCTCGCAAGAACTGCCACCCAGACCATTGCAGAATGTTTTTACTTATTTCTCTTTTAATTATTAAATTATAATACAGGATACTTACGGGAGAATACTAATACGGGGGGATGGCGGGAAAGACGGTTAAAATATGGTAGTTTCCCATCCAAAATGGGAGATTTGCAGTGACCACTAGGGTTGGGTAGGCACGTTGTAAATCGAGACCACCAATGACAGTTTCACATGTTTCCGCTGGCAAGTGTTAATCAAACAAAATCAACATCATAGACACCATTAAAGAAACATAAACAATTATTTAATATAGCCTCCATACTCTCCCAACAAGATATATCTCATGACACGACAACACATCCGTTGTTTGTGTTGGAAACACAGAAACACGGAGAAAATGACAACAACAACTCGATACAGCCTCAGTGAGGCGCATCCACAAAGCCAATCCTTCATTTTGTACCATTCACTGTGAAAAATACAAAACATTTACTTTACCTTTGCTGAAGGTCTGGTAACTCAGGTGTTGGTCTCCCATCTTTTAAAAGCTGTCGTGATTCCTCAAAAGAAAGTTTCTTTATCGTCTCTAGCGCTGTCATCCTGTCTGTAGCGTTATCCCGCCCACTAGCTAGAGAATGTAGCAATTGTAGCAGCCACGCTGCGTCGATTCACTAATGCACTGTGAACTTACGTATAGCATTTAGCATAGCACGGTTACGCTCTACGCTGCCTTTGGACGTAAATGGTTTTCATCTTGGGGAACTGACTGCGCATGCGCAAAACACATAAAAACATGCTATGGGAACAGAGACAGAGCAGCAATGTGCTTTTAGGAGGGGGTGTGGCCTCTTCCTGCCTTACAGCGGAGTGAGACTGTGCAGCTGCACCAGGAAATAGCAATGTTTAGTCATTTGGGCTATGAAATGCACAAAATGCTGACACTTTCAATGTTATAGGTATTGTAGGCTATCGGATATGAAAAAAAAAAATAATAATTATATTATAATTAAAACAAATAATCAAAATATCAGTTCACCCTTGGGTAGGCACTGCCTACCTTGCCTACCCTGACTGCACGTCACTGGAGATTTGAAAGGTATAATACCAGCTTTCATGGTCTTGGCATGTAGTGATTTCAACATTTTTTGGTCGCTGTTATCAGCAACTTTACACTCTTCTCATCTGTGAGAGACCAGCAGACTCGTTGTGAATCCCGGATCACATTTGGTGAAGCTTAGGAGCTCCAGGCCTGTTTGTCAGTTTCTGCGGCTTATGATAATAAACCCCATGTGCATCTGACCTGCAGCTCCTCATCTTTGGCTCTGAGTTTGTCTCCACAAAATCACACAACATTTACCTAACCTTTAACACTATTGTGTTTAAACATGCTTCATGTAAGCTACAGGTTTTCATGCTAGGGTCATAAGTATGTTTTAGGGTGTAGGGAGATACCAGATGCAGGGGATGAAGGAGAAACTGAGGAACTACTGAGTGCAAACCATAAAGCGACAAACTGCAAAGGAATGTAATTAGGAAGATGCAGAACAGCTGAACAGGACCAGATGGGAGGAGTCTAGACACAAACTCAGCAACATATTGCAGGGTGTGAAGATACAGACAACAATCCATAACCGTCGGAACAAAAATCTAATAACTAACAGACAGAGGTGTAAATAGTACTGATATAAACTACTCGAGTAAAAGTTCTGTTACTTGATTGAAATTCTCAAGTACAAGTACAAGTACAAGGAAGTCAAACATAAAATACTCAAGGACAAGTAAAAAGTAGTATCCCATCTGAAAGTTACTAGTTACTTTCACCCCCCACGTTTATTTTTGGTAATGAATCTTGCCACTGTTCCTTTGCATACAGTAAACATTTCATGTATAAACTTAAAAAGGAAAAGACAAAATCTTAATTTATTTTCCATGAATGCATGTGTGAAATAAAAGGAAAATGTACAATTGTTTTTTTTAAATAAAATAACACCAATAACTTCAATTCAAAATAGAAAAAAATGATCAGGCTCTAAGTATAGCTACATTTATGAAATTTAAAACAGTGCCATGCCAAACCCCAACTTCAACCAAAGGAAGAGGCTGGGCGATGATCAGAAATGGCACGACTAAGAGCATAAGGAAAATAACCAGCATTCAATGCGGTTTTGGAACAGTGCATTACGTTTAATCTGGTTGGAAGGCGATTATGTGATGTCTGGTCATTTCATTTTTTGTAGACTCAAAATGTCCCTTGATCATTTTAAAACTAAAAAATAATACTTTACTCAGAATCGGTTGGGTGTAAAAATGTAACAGATTACTTTTTTTAAAATGTACTTAAGTACAGGTAAAATTACCAATTTAGAAATACATACATATATATATATATATTCCACAAGGTTTGAACCCAACACCTTCCAAATTCAATCATGGCACGCAACTTAATTTGGTCCACAACCAATCTGACCATCACATTTTATTGACAAATTGCAAGTTTACAAATCAGTAAAACAACATAGAGGGAACAAAGAACAATGTGACATCACAATATGTCACTTGGTGGTATAGGAAACACTTCATACAGAAGCACAGTTCTTTCTCCTTTTTTGTTTTTCAAAAACTTTAAAGTATTCATACAACAATGAAACTCAATTTTAAAAAATTGAATTTTTGGAAGGGATTTTAAGAAGTTTGATTTATGAATATGGAATTTTCATGAGAGTTATTGATTTATTTTTGTTTTCAAAGATTTAAAAAAAAAAAAAACATCTTATGGTGTTATTTCTATCATGTGTTTGGTTCTGTTGTAAACACAAGTAACGTATACGGGCAATGGTAAAACAAATGTCAAATCACTTCAGCTTCATTAAAACAAAAAGTGCATTTATCACTCTAATCAACATATTTGGAAATCAATATATTACAGGGATAAATGTTATGTACAATTTTGAAATGTACTTCCCTGATTTTATTATGAGTCCAGTGCCTGTCGGAAGTATGTATTCATATAGTGGGAGCATAAGTAGAGTTGTCAATTATGGTCAAATGAGTATGTGTTTGAAGGTTGGCTGTACAAAGAGGTGCACATACTCTGTACTTTGTAGTGTTATAAAGGGGTTTATTTAGGGATGTAACGATTCACTCAACTCCGGATACAATTCAATTCAAGATACTGGGTTCACGATACGATTCTCTCACAATCTATTTTATAAAATGGGACTGTAGACAAATAATGACTGAAAAATATTCCTTTATTTTTTGGGGGGGAAATACTGTAGAAAATACTGTAGTTTTCCTTTTATTTTTCATTGTCAAAAGAATCCTTTGATAAACTATTCAAAACAATGCAATTTAACTAAAAATAAATCTTGAATAAAATAAATAAAGGAATAATACAAATGAAGAAGAAGCCTATTAATTTAAATTCTGGTTCTATAGTAAACAATGAAAAACTGCATTATAGTTTGTTTTGTTTTTTTAAAGTTCAACTAAAAATGTTTTTTGTGCCTTAACAAAAACACCATGTGTTTTAACATCCCTGAACACCAAGGATATTTGAGGCACAGACACACAGTTGAACAGAGATTCCTTGCTTAAATTGAAAAGGGGCATAACCAAGCTTTTTTCCACTTTATATTTTCAAAATGTGAGTTCCAAATTGCTTTACCTCTGGGTGTAATCTTATTGTGAAAAATGATGTCCTTTCTTATATGTGTATTATTACTCTTTTTATCAGACCTCTGCAAAGCGCATCATGACAGTAAGGATGATGAAATTATGTAATACACATTGATTATACTTGGTTCAACTAAAAAAAATCACGTCTCAGCAGTCAAAGCAAATGCTCCAGGAGTCTGATTCTGTCCAAACGTTTTTATGTATTCATCTAAACTCTGTGATCACAAGTCCACAATCTGTACCTCATCAGTCATTAGTCGTCATGTGTGAGACGCTGGAGGAGAAGTGAGCAGCAATGATGATGAATAAAAACAACAGAATTGGAAAAACACTTGTTATAAAGCAAAATGTAATCTTCACCCACATAGATCTTGGATTCTCAAACTGAGATCTGGGGAGCCCTGGGCGTCCGTGTCATAACATTATAGGGTCCGTTTTTTTTTTTTTGTTTCCTTCATAAATCAGTACTTAATCACATTTTTCAAGCTTGAAGTCTGTGTGAAGCAAATTCAGCCATTTTCTTCTAAACACATCAAATAGGTCATATATGTATTCCTTAAAACATGTAAAAAGCCATTTATAATTTAATTGTGGAGCTAGGCTCAGTGGTCAATGACACATGTTTCTGTGGTGTGAAAAACTCATAACACAAATTTGTTTGTGACTTTAAATCTCTTCAGCAGTGTCAAAGAAGCTAAAATACTGTATATTCACTGTAGAATAGATCATTCCTGCATGTATAAATTAATTTGTCTGTAGACTAGATATGGGCATCTTATGTGATTGTTCAGTCCGAGGGCCAAATTATCAATATCAATGTCAACATTTAGAATAAAGACCAATCTAATCATCAATAAAGGAAAGAATTTTTGGATTTATTTTGTGTATTTTTGATGTTTTTTGGTCTAATTTCTGATATTTTATGTGTTTCTGTAGTTTTTTTTTACATGTTTACTATAGGGGCAACACCAAATTAGACCAAAAGGCCACATGGGCCCCAGTTGCCCATTTCTGCTCTAGACAGATAGATCATTTTGGGGATTTTTGGCCTCAAAGGGTAAAGTATAAAAAACATTGGTGTTGTTATTTTTTGCACCTTGGTTTTTTATACCGGCTTTGCATGCCAAACAAAACCAAGTGAATAAAATAATTCCCTTTGGGAAAAAAACAACGGCAAGTTCAGATTTGTGAATAAATAATTCTTTCATCTTCTTTCTTAACCAAATGTGTGTTTATGTTTATATTTGAGGATTATAAAAGCTCTCACCGTCGCACACTGTGTGGGCTTTACGGAGGTGATCACTGGCACTGGTACGCATTACACACACTCCTGCACAGAATACTGCTGCAGTGTGTGATCGACGTGAAAACCTAAGATTGAAAGGCTCCACTTTTAATTAGCCAACAATGAGATTCCCTCAGGAATATATTTTCAATTTTCCAATGAGTGTTCTTAACACGTGTAATCTCCTCTGTAATCTCATCTGTTAATAACCTCTAAGTTGATTAAAGAACATAATCATCTTCATCCTTTTTTTTCTTCTTCTTCAATCTATTAAAGCGCCATCGCTAATTTCCTCTAACTTTTCTCCTGTCTCAAGGACTTTGATCAACACAGTCGTATGCGGCGGAGATGACACTTCAGCACTAGCTTCATATTCTTGGTGACATACATAATGTTGGCTCCCATTAACTACGGTAGATGCTGCTGTTTGAATCCTTGCGTGGATCCTTCAAGTGAGTTCTACATGTAGGTCATCTGTGATTGTACTTGACTTTCTGGGTTTATTTCTACCTTCAGGGCTTCATGGAAAAAAAAAAAAGAGACTTCCCCCATCACGACTGAAAAACATCTCACAAGTCGATGGAAGTCCTTCTGCTCTCTTAAGGCATAAAAATGTGATTTTCTCAGTTGTAATCCTTCACTTTATTCCCCCGTGCGAATATGTAAACAAGTCTCGACATGGGGATTAAATTATAAGACACGTCAAAAAAAGACAGATTTTGACCATTTTCTAAGCTTGGCAGTCATCAGTAGTGCTGCATTGGTCAGCCTGAGACGAGGGGATAATTCACCATTTCAAGCATGTTGATGTCAGGCAGGCCCACTTCACCGTCAAAGTAGACGTTTTGATATGTATATTCACTGAAATTATCGTCCTCGCTTCGCTATCCAGTGATTTCATTATCTGTAATTTAATGACGAGAACTTTTGTAATAACTGCCTGCAATTAGTGGAGAGCCACCGTTCATTAGCATTTTAGCTGTTTTATGGTTTTAAATGGCCTGGAACTGAAATAGATCTTTGAGACACAATTATTTTGTACGAGGACAATAATAATGACAGACTGAAGGAGAAAACAATTTACTCACACGTGCATAAAACACAAAAGTGATGAATTAAAGAGGAAAGGGCGACCATGGTCGCCCAGTAACCAAAGGGTTGGGGGTTCGAATTCCACTCTTTCCGAGTCATTGTCGTTGTGTCCTTAGGCAAGGCACTTTACCCACATTGCCTTGTATGAATGGGTATTAATTGTGCATGAATGTTGGTGGTGGTCACAGGGGTCGTTGGCGCAAAATGGCAGCCACGCTTCTGTTGGTCTGCCCCAGGGCAGCTGTGGCTACATTGTAGCTTACCACCACCGGTATGACTGTGTGAGTGACTGGTGTGAATGAATAATGGTTTCTGTAATGTGCTTTAAGTCTCCTTAAAAAAAGCGCTATATAAATCCAAGTCATTATTATTAATGTTGTCTTTTTCTAGTATACATACAATTCAATTCAACTTTATTTATATAGCACAAATTACAGCAATCGCCATCTCGAAGTGCTACATACATATATATATATATATATATATATATATATACAATGTAAAAATATTACGAAAAAGGATGCACACTTCGTGTGTGATGGCTCTGGAGTCAGTACTGTGGTCAGCGTTGGGGTCTATTATAATTGTAATTGCATATTTGACAATGAATTACAATTATGGCATAATAATAATTGTAATTGTAATTTTAAAAACCCGTCGCTGCTGTAATCGTAACTGAATTGTAATTGAGTTCAGATAATTTACGTTGTAATTTGCGATTATGAAAATTCAATAAAAACTGTAAATTGCAATTAAATTAAATGCAAAACAGGGACAGGTATATGGCTTATGCATACAGTATGTAGTTAACATTTATTAAAAATGTTTCATATTAAGTTTTCCCACTACCTGTTACACTCTTAGTGGTTTTTTTTTTTTTTTTTTTTAATAGGGACGATACAGTTTTACAATGTAACAATACTGAGAATGTAACTGATGTGTTGTACAAAGAGTTAATAGCAACTCTTGTTCCTATAGTTGGGGTTTTCATTATATATTGTAATCAATGTCCTAAAATATAAATGTAAAGATGATAAAACTAAATCGTACACACATTAAAAAAATTAAAAAAAAAACTGCGTACAATCATCACAACGCTATATGAAAAAAGTTTAGTGAAATTGACTTTCAGGGGAATAATAATAATTGTAATGTATTTGTTATTGGAAAAAATGTTGGTTATCGTAATCATCCTTGAATTGATAATATAAAACATAATTGTAATTGAAAAATGTAATTGACTCTAACCCTGACTGTGGTATAAGGTCACTTTTCTCTGACCTTTTCTCACACCATGAGCTGTTATGGACAAATACAGCCATCACCTAATGGGACCCCACAGGACAGGTGTCCCTGAAATAAGCCTGGGGGAGACATTTGCTCTGAGCTGAACTTGTCTGCTTCCACTTAACATGGGGGTAAATAAGGAGCTATTGAACAGTGAGTGTCCCTGAATGACAGTCTTGAATGTCTCATTTAAAATGCATGGAACTGCCAGATCATGCATATGTCTAGACGTCCAGTCTCTTCTGGACATGTGAGGCCCTGATAGTCTGCAAGGGTGTGAAAAATGTAATTTAGGATTATGGTTTGTGTGAAGTAAATAAAGAGTTACTTCTTTTTCTTTCGTTTTTTTTGGTTTTGTCCAGCAAATGCATCAATTTAGATGATCTTGTTTTTTGGAAACACAGATGAATGACTCCTCTTTAGGCATAGTGTTATACTACATGTTATATTATATATTATAGAGATATACATTTTATTTTTATTTATTTTTTATAACAAAAAAAATAGAAATACTTTGTTTTACTTAGAATTAAAAAAAAAAAAAAAAAAAGAAAGAAAGAAAAACATTACAGTACACATAAATACCAACTCAACATTCTTGTATTAAGTGTTGGGAGGGCGCCACCTCATGGTTGTTCATGTGCAGGAAAATCACCCAAGTGCTTTACATTTTCCAGCCCCTAGGAGGACACTGTTCTTCTTTATAAATATATCAGTCGTACTGTTTGTAAAACCTAAGCATCATTTGAGTTAAAGGCACTTTTTGGACATAAAATGATTTATTTCTAGTTCAGTTACCCCACATTCTATTGACATTGTTCAGGATCTTGCCCTATTACAGTCCTGACTTACTTGAAACAAAATAATGGCATGGATGATTAAATGATAAGGAGGCATTTGCAAATTGCAAAGGTTAGAATTAAAAAATGTATTTCAAGATGAAAAAAAACAGTCATGCAAACTGTCTGACCTTTCAAATTAATGTATTTAAGTGGAAAATGAATCCATGCATAACCATGAGCAATGTCAATGTAATTTTTTCTTCTTCCTTTTACGAATTCATTTGTTAATGTCCCCATCTAGGTACATGTCAGGGCTCACATAAAATATACAGTATTACTAAACTACAATGATGGAATATTGCACATGTGGCGTAAATTACTGTAACTAAATGTAATTTCCATGATCTCAGAACAAATATTGATCGACTCTTAGTTGCCCCTTTTAATGAAAATAATCATCTCAAAAGTATTTTTGATAAAGGATCATGAAAGTTGCCATTAAATGTTGACCAATGTCTGACAGTATCCTGTAATGACCCTTCATTTGGATGTTTTTTGCAGCTGTGTGAACTACCATTATTCCATCTTTAGATAGTGAGGGAAGGCAATCAGGAAGCGAGGAACATCTGAGTGAAAACAGGAAGGAGCACAATTACTCTCACAAAACATTCACACTGACAAGATCGGCAAATACAAAACTAACTAGAAAGCTAGAAACTAACAAAATTAAATACCAAAAAAAAAAAGGAATCCCAAAAAACTCAAACTCACAACCAGTGATAAGAAAACCAAATATTAACTTGTGCAACGCGTGAAGAACTTGTAAAAATAAAAAATAAAACAATATAGTTTATTATTATAAAAAATAAAATAAAAAATAAATAAAACAATATAGTTTATAATAATAAACTATATTGTTTTATTTATATTTTTTTACAAGTTCTTCACGCGTTGCACAAGTTAATATTTGGTTTTCTTATCACTGGTTGTGAGTTTGAGTTTTTTGGGATTCCTTTTTTTTTTTTTGGTATTTAGTTTTGTTAGTTTCTAGCTTTCTAGTTAGTTTTGTATTTGCCGATCTTGTCAGTGTGAATGTTTTGTGAGAGTAATTGTGCTCCTTCCTGTTTTCACTCAGATGTTCCTCGCTTCCTGATTGCCTTCCCTCACTATCTAAAGATGGAATAATGGTAGTTCACACAGCTGCAAAAAACATTCAAATGAAGGGTCATTACAGGATACTGTCAGACATTGGTCAACATTTAATGGCAACTTTCATGATCAAAAGAATCAGCCCAAAAACAATCTAAAGGTAAATTTTTAAAGGTTTTAATCAAAAAAGTGCATTAACATATCCACCATTTGAGAACATGTAAACTCTGTTTTCAAGCTGAGTAATTTGGAACTATAACCAGTATTATACATACAGTACATACATTTCTATAACAAGTATTTGTTAGTATTTGGCATTATTTTTGTTGCAGTGAAGTTGAAAATGTATAGTGTAATTATATACTGTTTATTGGTGCAGTTGGTTGATTATATATGTATCAATGCATATTGTATATTAAATCCATGCATTATGTACAGGAAGTACTAGTATTATTGCAATGAATCATTGGATGATAAGGGGGTGGGACTTAACAAGTTTCTACTTCTTCCTGCTCCTTTTCAAACTGATTTTTCTACAAAATAAATAAATAAATAACATGTTTTCATTTATTTTCATTTTAAACCCTAAATAAATAATGCACTGGAGCATGATTGATGAAACATCACATTTCTGCTTGCCGACTCATTTATGCATGCCATGGTTGCACAGATGACTTTTGAACACTTTAAAGTTGTTCTTTGTCTGTTATGTATTTAGATTACTTTTTTTAATTATTTTTTATATATAATCCAAATCTATTGCATGGTGATGATATGCATTTTATAGATACATCTGCTTTTGTTTTATGCAGCACTGGTCATCAGCAGTCAGAGAATCACATTGGTCTGCATAATATATAAATACTAAGTTACACATTGATAGATTATTCTGCTTACTGAGCACAATAGTTGAAAGCGGGTCACGCTATAGCTGACCAGGGTCAAGTGGAAATGATGTGAGAACAGAAAACATGGTGAGTTTACTTTTGAACTTGTCGGTGTTCCTTCCCTCGCTCTAACCTTTGGCAGCACTGTGTTCAGCATTTCCTTTTGATAAGAGATATATGAACCTCAGCAGAGAGTTAAACATTAAGCTGGTGCAGAGGCAGCAAAGGGAGGGTGGTGTGATGCAGTGTGTTTGTGAGGACACAGTGACGTTTGTTTAGCCATAGATTTAGCTTTATTAGAGAACAGCTATTGAAAAAGAGGAGACACGTAAGAGATGTGCTGCTGCAGGTTTGAGTAATGCTTAAAATTTCAAACACAATGCAATAAAAGGACTTTTATACTCTATAAAAGTCATGAGTTGATGTTCTCGTCAAATGACCCCAAATGACTAGATCGTGCGTCACAGACTGGGATGTAAACCCAGGATTTTTCCCCTAAGTATTGCACATTGGTACACAACTCAGACTCTGTTTTTCAGACTGAAGATAAACATGAGAGCACGGAATTATCCAACTGTTAAAATCTCCCTCTGTTGTTTTCAGGACTAGACTTTGACTTCAAGAGGAACAAACAGCAAGACTCACCTAAAGAAACCTTTTTATACAAGTAAACAGCTCATATACACCTTTGTTTCTGTTCAAATGCACACAAGAAATCATGTACAAGAGAACCTTGTGGATTCTAGCTGAGCCAAGGTATGTCAGTGAGGACTTGTCCGTGTTCTCTTTAAGCTTGTGCAAGTCATTCTTGGATTTCTGGTTGCATCAAAAGATTAAAAAAAAAACAACCAAAAAAATAAAAAAAACATGGGTGTTTGGTTTGTCACGAAGTTTGAAAATGAAGGCAGTGCCTGGAATTGAAGGAAATCCACAAACATCTGAGAGAGTTCAGGACGTTTATTGACCTCTCTCTGTGGAACATTAACCTGGTCAGAATGAAATGGAAATAAACACATTGTTACTTAAAATCAATCATGCAAACCTGCATGTCTCAAAAAGATTGCACTTCTGATAGAAAATAATTAAATAATTATAAGTACAGTATTTCTATTTTGCACCAATGATGTTTATTATTGTTATTATTATGTATTGTTATTTCCATGGAGATGCATAATAATGTAACCAAAAATGAGTTTGGGGGAGTTAGAGTTCTTTCTATATATTGGTATTGGTAAATGTCAGAAATCAAAAATTTAGTCTTGGACAATATCAAAAAATATTGACAAATTTGTGAAGTAGAGTGTATTTTTAACGACACATTTTTGGGAATGTACCCATGTTATCCAATATTGTGTTTTTAATCCGCAGTCCCTTGTTTGAAAAGACAAGAATAAAAATTTAACAAAGAACGTGATGCAAGAAAATATGCTAGAATAACTTTCAGCATTCTCTGGCTTGTTTTCCTTTTTTTTTTTTTAAACACACTCCTGCTGTTTTGCCATCATTTTTTTTTTTTTTTTTTATGAAATATGCATGCTGTACAAGAAGTGTGCAGGATATGGTGATAAACTTCTGTGAAACTGTTTCAGAGACAGAAGAACAAAGGAGCCAGGAAAGAGAATCCTATGGTGCCACGCCCTCAGGCTGTGCAGGCAGGGCCTTTATGGCTATACCTATGTTAAGCTGGTTGATACACTCTGTATCCCAGAATCCTCTTTTATCTTTTATGGCAAAGTGAGAAAGAGCCAGGGAAACGGAAAGGCTAGTTTTTCCAAAGTCACCCACAAAGAGTTCTGAAGCAATGAAATATGTGGCTGGGAAATTTCTTTTTGAGGCAAATTGTGAAATGTGAATCAATCATTTCATCAGATTGTATGAAAACAAACACATATTCATGCAACGCACAGCTTTTCACATGAAGATGTCAAGTAAAAACACAAACCCCACATATTAAAACAGAATAAGCTGTAGAACTTATAAAGAACAACTATTGAATCTCATCATATGCTCAATTAAATTCCATTTGAAAAAAAAAACATTATTTTATTATTAATATATATTGTTATTTTATTCATTGTTGACTTTTTGTATTGAAATCCTCCATTTATGACATCTGAGACTTTTAAAAAGCTTTTCAGATCATGTCAAACATAATGACTGAACATTACAACACCTGCTCAGAATCTCAACCAAAACATACAGAGTTATAAAGGTTTCCTGAGATAACAGCAGCCCTGACAAAAGGGTTAACCATTAACTATAACTATTGCAAACAATAAAATCCAATAAAAAGCAACTTGACTTTGTCTCTGAATGCACTGTGATTCTAAAATCAATCTATTATGTGAATTATTTTAAGGAAAACTTTAAATATTCATAAATGAATGCTCAAAAATGAAGAAAACGTGCAATTTGGGATGTGCTAACAAATCTTTAGATTTTCAAAAACCCTGGCTTTGGAAAAAGGATGAAGCTCTTTCATTGTTTAGCAAGGATGTCTCTTTAAATATTGTTGCAGAGGACTGAGGAAAAACCTTGTCAAGCTTGAGTTTGACAGATCAATTTGTGTAGCTGGCGCAGCATGCGCTTCCTTCAGCTGCAATAAAGGTCCCCCCTCTGTCTGGCATTGTAATCTATGGCAAGCTTGATCTGCAGCTTATTTGAAGTGTTGCTTTATCTTCTCGTCTACTGAAGACCTCCTCTGCAACTGTGCCCATATAGCTAAAATGTTCTATTCATGGAGATTATAGATATCCAATAACCAATGTGAATATTAATGTACATGTTACTGTCAGTGGCAACATTTAAGTCCATAGAAATTGTGTTGTTTCTTAATATTGTGACTTAATACCTACTGTAAGTTAATAATAGGTTACTAAGGACCATTGGCTTTACCTTATGGTTGTAGAAAATAAAGCTAATGTTAAAAAAAACTCAAGGTTTCTGATTGATCCAGTCTTTTCCTTATGACCTCACATTCCTCATATTTGTAAAACCGTGCTATTGGCAGTGATTTATCTGGGTTAGCCATATGGACCACTGAATTTAGGACTGAGGAAACATGTCTGATGTCATTATCCATGGGCTGCAGCAAAATGCATTTCTTGAATGAAAGTCATAGTAGGATTGCAGGTTTGTAAAGAGGTCACAAGCATGGAATCCGTGACATTATGTTCCAGCATATTCTGAGGGAGCAAAAAAAAATGAGTTTGAATTTTAAAAACACAATGTGGCCTCTTCCCGTGACACGTGCTGTAATTTGTCCAAGTCTTCTACAAACCCCCCCCTCCAAAAAAACTGTAATCTCTTGTGAATGAACCCAACTTTTATGGCTGGCAAAATACATCTATGCGTATGTGTCGAACTTAGCTGTGACATATATATTTATCCATTCACTTATCTCAGCCGTTTTGGAAGGGAAGCCAGTATGAAGTTGACCTGATTGAAAATAAAGTCTGGAAATTCAAATATCTACCAGGATGGCTCATAGAAAAAAGAAGAATTGCTAATATTTTATAAATCTCATTTGGAGTCGGTCTTGTGGTGCTGAAAAGGGCTTTATTGTGTCAAAAATTGTGTGATGACATGGTTTGTGCACAGAACGAGTGGCTTCATCTTCACTACTTTTGCCTTCAACCCAAGGACACGAGCAGTTGGAACACATTAGGAGCTTTAGAAAGCTGTGCTCCGACACATTAAGCTTCATAGTGTGAGAACATAAAGTATAAGTCATATTTGAAAAGTTCAAATTCAGTTTGAGTTTGACAATTTATAGCTAAACTTTAAGGTTTTTTGACTTTTTTTAAATACCATAATCTTTTTTTGTAATAGGAAAATAGAAGCTGTCCTCATTCAATTCATGCCACTTAGCCTTGTATATTGGCTTATATATAGTCTACACATAAACATTCATGTAGTTCAGGGGTGTCAAAGCCCATTTTTGTTCAAGGGATAGGAAAAACACTAAGCATACAAAATAGGATGCAGATTTTGGGTTTGTAATAAAGAGCAATTCCATCATTATTGTGCCCTAGTTTGCATTTCCACGTATAACTAATGCATACAGTATGTGAAGCACTGATGATACGCAAGCAACAAATGACAGATATCACTCCCGGCGGGATCTTCACTTCAAAACTCCTTATTTTGTGACCAATTTTTGCATAATTTGGTGTAATTTTGGGAGATTTCTGTGTGAGAAGTTACAGGATTTTAGAAAAAAACTGAAGTTCTTTTGACAATTTGTGAATAAAAAAAACTGCAATTATGTGATACAGGAACAGGAAATTGAGTTACATCAAATTTGTGACTTTGAAGTGACATTTTGTAATTTGTAATTTACACAATGATTATCGTTTTCTCCTAATCGGATGCTCCAATGGACCGTATTTGACCCCTTTATTCATGCATCCGTATTTTTCCCGTTTTAAACTATTCACTGTGACATATTTAGAGGAGATTGATAAGTGACGTTTTAAGAAAATATCCACTTCATCTATCAGGAGTAAATCTTGTAGTCACAAACAATTTATTAGCAGAAGTTAAACAATACATTTTATTCCAATATATTGAACAAACCTATTACTGTTTAAAATGATAGTCAACTTTCTTGAAATGTATCCACAGCTGTAGAAATACAAAGCATCCCAGAAAACAAAATCACATGTGCCAGGGGCGTTTTCATGTCAATATTAAGTAGAGGTCAGAGTAACCGGAACATTATTAACTTTATTGTGAAACAACATAGGCAATGGCTATCCATACGGTGGCCATGTCAGTATACCAACATTTTATCCCTACACAGTGCCCCTGTTTGGCCAGTTTAGGTCACGTGACTAAACCTTACCCTAAATTTAACACTAATCCTAAACCTAACCCTAAACTTAAGCCTAAACCAAACCCTAATCCTTAACCCTGAAACGCTACATACTTGTACTTTGGTAACCGTACCAATACCACCGGGGGTTATCCGTATGGCAACCTTACAAATAGACACTTTCAACAACATATCAGCAATGAATATACGTATATGTCATTGAATGCTATGTCCATTATGTATGGAGGAGTTAATCAAACAAGTGCAATGGAAAACCATTTGCATGCTGCAGAGTAATCCACTGTACTGTTCTTATAGCCTACATTCAATACTTATCATCTAATGCAGATGTTTTTATGCTTTTATGAAATGTTGTCTTTGGAGCAGCTTTTACTGTTAAAATGAAAACAAAATCTTCTCTTTTCAACAACATGGAGGTTAATAAATCCTTTAGAATTGCATGTGGAAAAGCACCAAGAGAACCATAACATGTACATGCAGGCTCTGTTTTATTGGCTTCCCTTATGCAATAACCCAGTTTGTTATTGAGCTCGGCGTCTGGCGGCCTGACCATTGGAGCAAAGCGATGATTGCGAAACACGTCCCCATGTTGTTGTGAGTCCTTGAAAGACTTCAGCAGGGCAATGAACCATTATCCACTCACAGTATCTCTAGTTGACGTGCACATAGGCCCTACATGCCCTAGGCCTACTGGTTTTTACACTCCAGGCCACACCTTCCCTGAACTGACAGAGTTCAACGGTTTGTTTCCAAAAAAACATGTGGAAAAAGTTGTGCCACTGACCCTGTTTTATAAAACCTGCCCATATATAAGAGCACCAGAGCACGAATGTTAAGGTCTGAAGACGATTTGCCTCCTGTATAATGGTAAGCACATTTTATTTTAAAGCAACTGGGATTCTATCTATAAACGCCTTCTGGCAATTCTTCACTCCTCATGAGGTCACAAGGTGTTTTGATTGTGCAGTTTAATAGAGCCTATGACCACCTGCTATTTTCAGAGCAATCATAACAGCCCCTCTATGGTGTAAATACCTAATATTATCTCCTTGTGATAAAAGTTTCATGAGTTCTCATGAGTTTCCTTTTACAGTCAACAAATCTGTTTGTACTTTCGCTTCTGCTCGAGTTGTACTTTGGGTTGCCAGATACAAATAAGACCTCCCCGTACATGGTTGTTTATCAGCAGGAAGAAATTCAATTGTTTAAATCAGGGTGATGAATTTGTTTTAGTTCAGGGGCCAATATAGCAGTTTGATCTTTTGGGTAAGAAAAAGGATCAATTCTAACGTTATTGTGCCCTGATAAAAAAATGATAGCATCAAACAATGACAGACATCTGTCCCTGCAGGATATTGATTGACCAATTATTGCGTAAATTAAAGGAATATTGTTGGGTTCTTTGTGAAAAATTGCAGGATTTTAGAAAAATTTAAAATTCTTTCAACAATTTGAGATTAAAAATCCCTGCAGTCTTGTGATATCGTACTTTGGAATGACTAGTTGTGCAGAACCTCTATAAACCTGACATTTACTAACAAAACTGTATATTTTGAATAAAACATAAAAGTGTTGAACCGTTTTGTGTAATTTTGCACATTTTCTTCTAAAATTTGAAGAAAAAAAAAAAGCTCAATTTACCTTGCAAAAAGAGCCCTACTAGAAAAGAGAAAAAAAACAATATAATCCTAAATTCAATGAAATAATCTTGCATAAAGCAACAAAAAAAAAGTGACAATGGGGTAAGCTTTCTTTACTTGACTAAGACTAAAATTTGAATTAAAACTAGTCAGAAATTCTTAAAATATATCAAAATCTTAAGGATAAATGGTTGATATGTTACATTTATTGTCATATATATACAGTCAAGACACAAAAGCTCCCATTTATTATTTTAACTGTCCAATACAATTGCTGAAGTCAGAATAAAAAAGAAGAACGCTTCCACATACGAGAAACTCTCACCAACAAATTCAGAAGCCAGTTTTGACATGAACAGTATCACCGTCAAGGGACATGAATGAAATTAAACAAAATATGATAGTCGCAGCATAACATGTTATTATACAACCTTCAATTGTTATTATTGTATGGCAGTTTTTAATTTTAAAAAGCACATTTTTAAAAAAAGGTTTTAATCTTAAAATACGACAAATAATATTGTTGCTCCACTTTGTTTTATTGTAAAGTCGTTTTATATCATGTTTCTGATTGATTCTATAAACTGGCATATCTAATCTAGAGAAAGTTTGCAGTAATTTCTTCAAATAAGATTGTTTTCCTTAAGTAAAACATGCTTGGTGGGATAAATGTTCTTTTTGGACAAAGAATAAGACTTATTTTCTTTTTTTACTTTCTTAAAACGTCTTTTTTACAGTATTAAGCATAGGTCTGTATTTGTATAAGAAGCAACAAAACCGTATTACTGAGCGGGAAGTCTCCAACCTGGCAACAATGTTTGTGCAGCTATCGCTTGACAAAGGGGGCGGCGCCTGAGACCAAACGTCATATCATCCGCCGCGCTGTGATTGGCTGTGGATTCTCACCCGACACAGCTGTGATTGTTTTTGTGCTGAGGAGGCTCTGCTGGTGCTGTGTTGCCAGTGCATTTATTACAGCTGGACTGGGTGTTCAGCTCTCATGTCTCCCACCAGGTATGTGAACCAGGGACCGGAGAACTGGCTGTATTGTTGTGGACGAGTCCTGAATCATCTGCAGAGTTGCTAAAAAAGAGACCCTAAAACCTGTGGTTTATCAAGGTAAGGACCAGCACCGACACCCTGCAGTCAGCCATTCCTCACAGAGAATATATGAGTATTGTTTCTCTTTTCTTCTCCAGTGCCAAATGTCCAGCTTGGAGAACAGCTGCTGGAGCTGCTCGTGTCCATCAACATCTGAATCCAACCTCCCATCATCTGGAACTAACTGGTTGGCCTCCAAAGCAGCAGAAATGATGTCCATCATCTCCTCCGTGCTGAGCAGTGCCTACGGCTCCCTGCACAGTGTTCGGACTGCCAACCTGATCCGCAGGGGTCTGGTGCTGTTCACGGTCGGGGTCTTCCTGGCCTTGGTGCTCAACTTGCTGCAGATCCAGAGAAATGTCACCCTGTTCCCGGAGGAGGTGATGAGCACCCTGTTCTCCTCAGCCTGGTGGATCCCTCCCTGCTGTGGTACTGCAGCTGGTAAGTGGACTTTAAACTCAAAACTGGAAAATCATGTATTATTCATAGTCATATGATGCATGAGTCACATTTGTAGGCTGCAAATATCTAGCACGCATTCGTTTGTTTGACAAAAAAAAAGTTGATTTTGAGTGTTTTTCCGCTAATAAACCATTAATTCATTTAATTTAGTCGTAAAGTGTTAGTTTTCATGTCAGTCTTTGGTGGTTTAGTTTGGTTTTATCTGCCATTCAGTCGTCGTGTGGGGGGAAAAAAACAAAAACGTTCTGGCACAGCTGTTGGCGTTTCTCGGCCTCGGATTGGTCAGACAATACGTAAGCTGCGCACTTATTGGCTGATGTCATAACGGGTGAGCTCGGAGGGGGCGGAGCCAGACAGGAAAAGGAAGTAGCTGAGAAGGATCCGTGTCAGACTCCGCCCACCATGTGCTGTGAACGCAACACAATAGAGGAGTTTTACACAACAAACGTGCAAAGATTATATTCTCAGAAATGAGTTAAGAGAAGATTTAGGCAGGTTTTAAAATCGTTGGGTGCAACTTATTCTCTAATATAAAATAAATGAATTAAAAATTATTGATTCATGATATTATTAAATTAGAATTTAATATGTATATACACGATTGGTAAAATATTAGTTATACTGTTATAATGACCTTTAACTCTTTCATAGCTTTAAGGTCCAAATATTAAAAAAAATGCTTGTATTATAATTGTAATATTACATTAAGGCATGGTAATAATATGCTTTTTATTAAAACAAAAATAACCTTTGCCTGTTTATCATTATATATTCTCAGTAATTCATCTTATTCCATAGTTTCTTCTAAATTGTTGTTTTTTTTCTTTTTTGTATTATTCTGTTTTATATTGTATTGCACTGTTTTTTTTTTTTTGTTTTTTGTTTTTTTTTTTGTATTCTGTTTTTATTGTAAAGTGTACTTGGATGGCCTGAAAGACGCTTTTAAAATAAAGTGTATTATTATTATTACTGTGCTTTTATATGTAAACGTTAATGGGGAGTACTAACAATTTTATACTGACAAACACAAAAAATATAAATTTGCTTAATGTTCAAGCTTGACATTTCAAATATTAAAAACACAACTAAGGCAGCAAAAACAGACTTCCACATTGAGGTTATTATGAAATCAATCATAATATGTTTCTGCTTATGAGTGACTCATCAGTTTTATTATGCAACTCTTTGGTAAAATGTGCCAATGGTTGTTTAAAAAAAAACATGACATCGTCTCTCGCCAGCAGCTGCATCAGCATTTCCTGCTCTCAGCGTTTCTCTGAACTTCTGCTTATCTTGTGTAACGTGGATCTTTCTGTTCCTTTTCCCACAGCTGTGGTCGGGCTGCTCTATCCCTGCCTCGACAGCCATTTGGGAGAGCCGCACAAGTTCAAGAGGGAGTGGGCCAGCGTCATGCGGTGTATCGCAGTGTTCGTTGGCATCAACCACGCCAGTGTTGTATCCTTTCGTCACAATCAAGTCCATCGTTTCCAATGTGTGAAAAAATCAGATATTTGCAACATGATCTGTATTAGATAGTAGGAATGTAGATCTTTGGGCTTCTCACGATTCGATTCCGATTCCAATTCTTAGGGTCACGATTCCATTCAGAATCGATTCTCGTTTTAACCGATTCTCGATTCAAAATTGATACACTGCATAGTGTGTTAAGGCAAATTATGGTATGAAAACAATATAGTTTGTATAAGATATTTTCCAATAAACTGATTCCAATGATGAAGTAGCACAAAGGAAAACATAAGACAAAAGGTAACATTTATTCATGCTAAACAAATAAAAACGTATTTACTGTACAAGAAATAACTTGCATAAATTAAAATGTCTAAATAAAAGCTTAGACCAGCTGACCCTTTCTTCCAGAAGTAAATCTCAACTCTCAGTGACTACAAGAATAAGTTCAAGGTATACAAAAAAAAAAACTTCTGTTCATAAATGAAATTTGCCTAAATAAAAGCTTAGGCTAGCTGCATTTTTCTCCCCGAAGTTACAAAAATAAGCTCTACACAAAGAGCACAAACTGGTGTTTAGTGGGATTTTTCAAAATAGAAACTTTTTTTAGTACATCTCAATTCTCAGTGACTACAAGAATACATTAAAAGCTTAAGTTGTCTGCTTTTTTCTACAATGTAACTGGTGTTTTCTTTGATATTTCAAAAATAACATTGTACAGTCACAGTCAGTACAGCATATTTAAGACCTATGTGATCTAAATTCAAGACAGTTTGATGTTTTTTAAAGCCTAAAAAAAAATTTTAATTGATTTTTGAAGTTTATGAATCGATTCAGAATCGTGATTCATATGTGAATCGATTTTTCTTTTTTTATCACACCTATTAGATAGTAGGGTGTGAGCTCCATGTGAAGTCTTTAATAATCCTCTGCTGTTTGACGTTGTCCTTAACTTCCTGAAACCCAGAAACTGAACATTGACAACAGCGTGCAGCTGTCACTCACACTGGCAGCTCTGTCTTTAGGCCTCTGGTGGACATTTGACCGCTCCAGGAGTGGCTTTGGCTTGGGCGTCACCACTGCCTTCCTAGCTACCGTCATCACACAGCTGCTGGTCTACAACGGCGTTTACCAGTAAGATCTCTCTTCATATATGAACCTAATCAGTGTTTATGCTGCTCCGTGTAAGTGTCTGAAGGAAAGGAAGAAGGTTAAGGAGTTGGAAGTGCTTGTATGCCTTCAGAATAGTTGTTATCTGTAACACTTGAAGCTCTGAAGTGTGTTTATGGTAATCCACTTGTCAGTGGGAGTCCAATTAATAAGTCTTACCCCTGCTCCACTGGAATTTCATTAAATTCAAAAGGTACTTGTAATTCATGCAGGGTTTACTCAGAGTGAGCAGAAAGTGAGAAATGAGGTGGAAATCATGTCTAAAGTTTGACACTGTTTAGTCAGCATTGTTTCCATGATAACTTGTCCATAGTACGTGCGACTCTGCCATGCAACAAATTTCCTCTACATGAACATTCGTTTGGACTCAGTTGTCCGTTGATTCTCATTCTCAGGTACACATCACCAGACTTCCTGTATGTGCGCTCCTGGCTCCCCTGTATATTCTTCTCAGGCGGCGTTACCGTGGGAAACATTGGACGACAGCTTGCCATGGTAACATGCGCCTTTTAACCAGTGATAAAAGTTTCTGTGTTTGAGCAAAAGTTAACTTACAAAACTCCGTATTTGTTATGATTTAAGTTATTATTAGAGCTCGACTGAGTAATCAGTGCAATCAGGTGTTTTATTTTTGGATTTTTATTTAACATTGTATTCCAGAAATACAGTATCACGAATGAAAAGTTTTCGTTTTATTTTCCTAATAGCTCAATTTGAGTATTCATTTCTTTGTCTAGTTAGTTTATTTTATTGGATTTTGCATTTGTTAATTGTGAAAATAGGGGGTAGGACTTGACAAGACTAGGTTTCTTATGTATTTTATTGAAATAGGCTTTTTATTTTTTTTAATTTTCATGAGTTTTTCCATTCATTTTCATCTATTTTGATCATTCAAAATAAATAAATAAATACAAAAACATTTTAAATGTCAAAAATAAATATTGGCTTTTTTATAGTTAAAAAAAAGAAACAATATCTGTATCGGTCATTAGGTATTATCTAAAACAATTCAAAGTTTTACTATATTTTAGTTTACTTCTACTCATAACGGTCCCTAAAAAGTGTATTTATTATAATAAACATTAGGTGTGTATGCATTATTAGGAAATATGTTGGTTAGCTTTTTCTAGAGGTGGGACGATACACTGAGTTCACGATACGATAGACGATAATGGGCTCACGATAATGATACGATACAGTATTTTTGTAAAGGAAAAAGACAAAAAAACATTTTTATTTGACTTGACTATAACTATCACTCTTGTCCTCGACCATATATGTTGTCAGGCGAGACATCATCCCATCTTAACTTTTTAACAATCTGACTTTCTGCTCAAGTTTCTTCAAACATTATTGGGTTTCTGACTCTGATGGATCCTCTGTGAGCTAAACCAGTGCGCCTCTCATCCAATAAGACTCCTCATTGACTCACGCGTACAAGGGACCTTGTCGGCTTTTTTTAAATTGGCATTTTCTAATTCAGGAATAGACGGAGGATTATTTTTGGTTAAATACTGCCAATAAGCAGCAGCAACCCTTCTTATTCTCTGCTTAAACTTTAGCACACAGGCTGTAAATACGCCTACTTAGCAAAGCCTCAGCAGCAGATAATGTTGTCAAATGATTTAGATTAGTGCAAAGAGCACTGGACCCCCCCCCCCCCCCCCACCCCCGTCATAATTATCCCATCAAGCCAGCTTTGATGTGTTCATTAAGCCTGTGGCCTGAAGCTTTACCTCATTCTGTCTGTAAAGTAAGAGTCCTGTCAGTCCCTCAGTTTGACTCAGTGAAAGCGTGAAAGCAGATTAAGAGCTGTTGTTTCTCCCAGTGGCAGCGGCACACAGAGCCAGTCAGGACTCGGCTGACCACAGGCTCGTTTGCCACTTGTTGTGTTTGTTTGTGATGAGGCCCGAGGAATGTTGGCACAAGTCTGAACTTGTGCTTGTTCTTTGCCATTTTCTCCCTTGTTTCTGTCCAGAGGGCGATTTTTAGAGAAGGATCAAGGAGAACTTAAAAACCAAGTGACAGTGAAAACGGTTCATAGGATTTGAAAACAACATTTTGAGTCTTGCTCTTTTGCAAACAATAAGTATTCAAGCAAAGACAAAAAAAACATCCATTCACATTCATTAAATGCTACAAATGAATAAGAAAACTAGGTGTGACTGTATAGATTTCCGTCTGCCTTTTTTAATAACCTTCTAATAAATGACTAATGCATATTATTATGGTACATAAGCTGTGGTTTAGTCTTTACTAGTACAAAATATTATTTTACTGTTGTAGGAAGTAGAAAATTCCTGACAGCAGCAATTCAACTGTTCACTTTGTGCTGTTTAGACTGAGCTTTTAAAAAAATAATAAATCAATTTCATAAAGTGTTTTCTTTGGGTACTCAAAGCCGCTTTACATGAGACAAACGAAAATAAAGAAAGCAACATTTAAATTAAATAATATACGTACTTTATATGTACAATCACAGTGACAGTTTAGTTCCAGGGTTGTTTCACAGCAACAAGTCTGACACTCTTTGACAATAAAGATGATTCTGATTCTGATCTCTTCATCCAATAGATTGAATGGCGCTTTTTTTTTTTTTTTTTTTTTTGCTAACAAAGGCTTTATTGTCTTCCTCAGGGTGGAGTTGAGAAACCTCACATGGACTGATGAATGAACTAAAGACCAGCAGAGTGTCGAGCAACCACGCCAAGGGCCCGCCAAAATAAAAGTGGATCAGTTAATGTGACGAATGAGGAGAAAAAGAACAGGAGCAAAAAAGACTCATTTTGACTTTATTCTTCATTGTCATGTCAACACGCAGGTCAAAAAAAAAAAAAAAACTCCCTATAATGTGCCATTTCCTGAGCATTTGCTCATTGCCCTCTCCTGTTGGACGCCGTCAGCAGTAAAGCTCCCCGCACCACAGATTGGACACTGCTTGGGTTTGAAGTTTAAGATGGACTAGTTGGTTTGGATTCATGGAGCTGGTGTGTGGTATAGAGTGACCAGGAAGACATGGTTGGGCTATTCCATTGCCTGGTTGGATGTGTTGTTGTTTTTTACATGCTAGCTTAATGATGTTCTAATGGTCAACAAAAGGGAAATGTGTTAAAATAAATGTGCTTATTCTCCCTCCGATGTGTATTCGGTGGCGTAACAACAAATTAGAGGACTTTCTAACGAAACCAAATTCAAGTATTTATTTAGTCCTTTTTGTGAAGCCCCAAACCAAATGTATTCCAGTCCGATGACAAATGATGCTTCAGTTTGGATAGAAATGAAATGTTTTTTTGGTTAAAACTAAGGCACAACCCGCCATGATAGATCTGAGTTTGGATTTCAGTTCTTTCTTTAGCATTTGGCTTAGTCAGCGTTCACAACACACGATAGGTGAGAAGAGGTCAATGGGATGCAAGTATAAAGCGCCACTCCAGTAAATTCAATCCCAGCACACCAGTTATTGGTGTTTATGACTGGCAGATTGCCATGTTTCACTGACATAATCACAGTATTTTCGTTTCTCGAGGATTTGATCATAACGAATATAGTCAAAAGACTTATTTTTATATGATTTTGTTCCTGGTTAGTTTGAGGCAAAAAGAGAAAGTTTGGAGCGAACATTAAAGTGTCGGTGTGGACTGAAAAACATGTCGGTAATTTGCACACACACGCAGGGTCACGACAAGCCGCACAGGTGGGCCTTGTTTTAGAGGAATGTACCAAATATGTACCATAAAATCCTTCCTACTGTGCATTTACTTTTTTTCCCCCCATTTATTTACCTTTGTAATCATGTCCCATTTGGTTTTGAAACCACATAGTAGTGATGGTTTTGGAAATTTTCCGAAAAAAGGGAAGGGAGGGTATTACATATGATTTGCAATCTGTGATTGCCTGTGTATAATAGAATGTAGTGCATTTGTCACTATACTTAGTATATCCTTTGTATAAACATGCCATCACTGCTTGTATGTGCATCAGCTCGCCTTTGTCATCAGATTGGCATTATGCCAACCTCGGTATGTTTGGGAGTGTCGAGGTGTAACCAGGCTACACATGAGCTGATTACTCTTCTGTTATTTATTATTTCTGACAAATGTTGAGACTCATTACTTGTGAGGGTATGCAGTGTTGATCATACAAAGAGGGTGAAATTTGTCACAATATTTGAAGAAAAAAACCAACATGGTGTCAACCTTTGTTAAACACCTTCCTGGTAGCATTATGGAAGGAAACTTGATTTGTGATTTTAGCCAATATTCTGTGTTATAATACGGAGGAAGCTTTATATTTTTTCTTTGATAAAGGTGATGAAGTAACTACCATGTGTTTTGTTGGTTCTTTGTGGGTGAGAGATGTCAAGTTGTATCGTTTTTGCTACTTTGAATTCAAGTGAAAAATAAAAAAAAAATTGACATGGATTAGGTGTAGAATTCATGTTTATGTGATTATACAATAAGTAAATATTTTGGTCTTAGGAGAACAAAGGTTTTCGTATCAATGATATGTTTTCAGCATTGACCCTATAGACACTTGGTTGTAGAAACCAGCTGCATTTGAAGTGTGAGGCCGTCTGCAGCTGATGGTGGTGTTGTGTCTGCTGTCATGGCCAAGTTGAATAGAAAAGGACATTCTATTGTGTCTCTGTCAGTCTCTGAGGCCATCGTCAGTCCTTCGGCTGCATCTTCTCTAACCCCCCTGCCTAAGACCCAACCAAAAAACCTCCCCCCACTCTTGTGTGTCACTGGGATCAGAAGGAACTGCCCCCTCCTCTGCTTCCTCTGTCCACCCTCGGTGAACACGCCTTTCTCGAGGGCAGACTTCTATTTATACCTAGCAGGGGACTGACAGTTAACCTTTTGCACTGGGGGAAATATCTGGGAGTGAGGCCAAGATCTGCAGGCTGTTCTCAATGTATACCCTCACTCTGTTTATCTATATCTATCTATATCTATATCTATCTATCTATCTCCATTCTCATGCAGGAGGCAGTGATCCAACGCCACACGCCACATCTTTCCTCCTTCTTTTCTTTCACTTCATTCACTCCACTCGTCTCAAGCAAGATAATTGGCCAGCCTTCAACCTCCTTTCATTTCCAGCCTCAGCGAACTGAAAGACTCCATTAGAGCAACCCCTCATTGCCAAAAGCTCCCCCTCTATCTCGCTTTCTCCTGTTTCTCCGTTACCGTCTCTGTCCTTCCTGCAAGGCAAGAAGACAAGCCAAGGCCCATCTGATCTATTGATCTGTGCCATTGGAGGATAGGTTTAACGCTGGCAGACTGTGTTTTCATCTCTCTGCTGTAGAAATGAAGACTGCTCACGTTCTTAAAGCAAAGATGAGGGCAGTGAAGGTGTAACTGGGTAAATATCAAGAGACATATTGTCTACTTTTGTTGACAAGCTCAAGTATGGTTTTAGGCCTTTTCGAAATCTTTTCTTTAACAAAAATATTACGATAAACCATTAGCAATTGTACTTTTCTATTGTTCTTATCCACCATATTCCTTGAAGAGCTATGTAGATATGATTGTGGATAAACTTCCTGTGTGTTTAAGCAAGTACCAATAGATTAATAATTCTCTCTCTAAAATACTTTAGTTAGGTTCCAAGCTTTAGTTATAACTTATATGTTTTATCAGGAAACAGAATTTGAAGTTGCAATCGGGAATAACATGGACACAGAACCAAAACTGTAGTTTAGAAGATTAGTTTAGTTTTGGATAACCTACATCTAAACAACTTTTGCATTATTAACACCTAACAGACATGAGCAACTGCAGCCTGGTTTTGTGTGGCCCCCAAAGTAAATGCACAAATTGACTCCAAACACCCGTGAGATGACGCTCCAAAAACAACACACAAGACGACTACAAATAAAATGCAGGAAAAACATGCAAAATGACATTAAAATACACAGAAAACCACACAAACATAAAGAACACGCAAAATGAGAGAAAATATAACAACATACCCAAAATGATTCCATAAAACACACAAGACGACTACAAACATACAAAAAAAAACATACAAAATGACTATAAAATACACCAAAATTACTTCAAAAGCAAAAAACACAACGAAAGTACACAAATAACACCAAAAAACAACAAGAAGACTACAAAAATACATCAAAATAAAAGAAAAAATAAACAAAACAACAAAAACATGCAAAAAGAGAGAACATGTACAAAATAACTACAAAAACACACAAGATGATACAGAAATACAGAAAGAAAAAAAACCTAATAAATTCTCAGATTGGTTATTACAAAGCTGAAATGAATGTTGCTTATTTGGCCCTCGGATCGGACAATTACATGTTTTGTGGCCCCTACTGTGAATGATAAAATGTCAGACTGTGGTTTAACGGAAAGAAGGAAAACACTGGTGTTTATTCTAAAGTAAAACAGACTCTGCTGGATTGCTCTTCAATCAGTAGTGATGGCTTTTGTTACCACCAGATGACAGTGTTTATCCTCTTACATCGTTTGGACGTGGCATCATTGGACCCCCTAGTGGAGGGACATGGAAAAGCCTTCAGTTTTTTTTTTTTACAAATGTATCCACTTTATTAGACTTTATCCCATGAATAAGTAATTTAAATGAATTAACTTTCCATGCTTAAAACTGCATGACGTAGAGAATTAAACATGGGATGGCGGGGATTGTGATTTTAAAAGAGTGAATTTAAAAAGTGAGTCATGTGCATGATGGAAAAGGTCAATGAAATGGGTGATGTGTGGAGAAAATATAGTTTCACACACATTTTTTTTTTTTTTTTTTTGCCAATAGGTCTTCAGTGGCAATAATGCCCTGCTCTCTGGTATATAATGAAGGGCTGTGCATGACAGGAGGAGGAAGAGGAGGAGGAAGGGGAGTCGTTTAGGTCTACTGAGTCTTCATTACAACAGAGCTGGGTCCACTCCTGTCCTCTGCCCTCACTCCATGAGCAGGCCAGGAATAATGAATTACAGTGGATGCCATGGGGAGGACTGAGTAGACATCTTTTTAGCTCAAATTACCACTCTGATCCCATTCCTAAGTCTCAGCTCTCTGCTTTTTCTCTATATTTTTATCCTGAGGTTAGCTGCTTGGTCAACCTACACCCCCTTTCTCACCCATTCTCCAACTTATTTAGCTGTGATTCCCACATTTTCTACCTACCCATGCACTACAATAAGAACAAATCTGTGGAAAGAAGACTGATTCACAATTATTATTATTTTTTTAAAGTCTAAACAAGACTTTATGTCATCTGGGATTTATCAGAGCAGGGCGTCAGCATGCATGTACTGTATGTGTGCACAGCCTTGTGTGAAATTTCTCCTCCTTTTAACCGCAGGACAATAATAAAATGACAACATGAACCTCAGGTGATGGCACATTATTATACATGCTATCCAAACAAATCCTTCCCAGTGCAAATTAAACACACCCGGTGCATATTGAAAGCCAGATCAGACTGTGTAAAATCGACAGGGGTATTAATAAGACCAGCAGAATAAATAAAACAAAATCAAGGTGAGCATTTCCATTGCAAGATGTATCCTGAGACACCAGCAGCTATGTCCTCTGTGAACTTACAAGGAAAACAAATGCTTCAAATTTCACACAAAAGCAGTGAATACCTTTTTAAATTCCATAAAAAGGTATTTAAAAAAAAAAAAAAAAAGTGGAAAAATGTAAAATCACACACAATAGTTTAACTCTGTCTGTCATAACAATAGTTATTTTAAAGAAGTTTCTTTAAAGTGTGTTCATATTTGTCAAAGACTGGAATATACAAATAAAACAGATGTATCAATGGGTGCCAAACTTGTGACAGTTTAAGAAACAAGAAAAAAAAATAAAAAATCTAATTAAAATTTTTATTATCAGTCACTAAACATCAGGAATTACATGTTTCTTCTCTGTCAATGAATAAATATTAACAAATGTTTAGAATATGTTTTTAAATGTTTCATTTCATCCAACTTTCTTTCTTTTTACAGTTTTGTAGCACTATATAGACAAAAAAAAACAAAACAATAATCAACTAATGACATGTTTAGAAAATGTAAAAATTGTGGAAAAAAGGAAAAACTTTTGGAATAATAAAAAAAAAAACATTAAATGTTACATTTGCATAACAGTGACGAGGTGTTTTAATGCTTTCCCATAAAGAATTATCTAAATTTATCCTATTTGGAGTTTATTGCTAATGTTTGTGAATCAAACAAGTTACACACACAAAAAAACACAAGCTTGTGCACTTAAGATATTCATTTAAATGATACAACTTCTGTTAGATTTGAGCTTTTTAAGCATAATGGGCCGAACAGGAGACCCTGATGGGTTTGAAGTGACCCGCGGACCTTATGTTTGCACCTTTGTAAAATATGTGAGATTATTTTAAATCACCTGAGGAACAATTTTTATAAAAAAATTTTTTTTTTAAAAAAAAAAGGACATTTATCTTCAGTCACGTGACTCATGTTCACATCAGTCCCTATGACGCACCAAAGTTGAGTGTTTGTCATGCTTTAATGAGACTACACACACACACACACACACACACACACACACACACACACACACACACACACACACACACACACACACACACACACACACACACACACACACACACACACACACACACACACACAGAGCAACAGGCTGAACACCACACAAAGTTGGCAGGCTGAAACCATCTGGGAAAGTTATTGCTCTTTAAGCAGCCTTTGACGAGCCCGTTCCCTAGGAAGTGACAAATTCACGGCATTCCCGCTCCTGGGGGGTAAAATCAACTCAGGTGTGCAGATGGTGAAAGGGACGCGGGAAGGAAGCACATGGCGCGACCAGGGAGTCCGGCACTATTTTAGCGGGTTTAAGGGCGCAGGGCGCGATGCCACACAGGGAGAGGGGTCGAGGAGCCGCTTATGACTGACCTCTTTAAACTATAATTAAAGCTGCAAGCTCCAGCCAAAGGCATAACTGGAATCGTTCCTTTAGAGCAGACATAGGCAACTGGCGGCCCGGGGGCCACATGTGGCCCTTGGTATAATTTTAAGCGGCCCCCAAATTAAACATACAAAATGACTGAAAAAAAAATACGCAACATGACACACACAAATACACAATATGACTCCAAAAAAACATATATTTTACAGGAAAAATACACAAAAGTGTAGAATCTCTGTGTTCTTTCCTGCATTAATGCACAGATCACTCATTATTCTAAATGCTGACATAAATGTTCAAAAAACTTTCAAATATAGTAAAGTCCAGAAGTACAAGACAGAATGAAACACTGATTATTTAAAAAATGGGAGAAAATTTACCTTTTTTTCATATTGTCAGATGGATGTGCCGAGACAAGTCCAAGCCCTGCGTAAAAACCATAAATAACGCGTTTGGATCTTATTTATGCAACTGTGTTTATTCCCACCACTTAAAATAAAGGGTCATAATTTAGTTCCTTCTTTTATTTTAAAGCTCTGTGCGTAAAGGAAACTTTCATTCCTAAAAAAAAAAACCCTTTTCTTAAATTCAATTTTTGGCATCTTAAGTGCATGCATTAATAATAATTTTATTTTTGCTTTTATATGTTTTAGCTGTAAGAATAAACCTTTACCTGAAGGTTGAAGTCAATATAGTTTCTCCTTGATTTACCAAAGTTTAGAGTTTGGGAATGTAGAAACCAGTGTGTTTAAAATACATTGCATTAAATTGCACCTTGTGCGTAATTTAGTTTTCAAACACGAGTTTCCTCCCCAGCAAGTGCTTTTCACCTGTCTCTCCCTCCCACTTGTTCCCCCTTTCTTTCCTTAAGAGACAGGTGCACGAAGCACGCTGACAATCCAAACCCTGTGAATCATCCTGGGTGACCCAAAAACTCCAGAGCTCAGTGTGGGGGGTCACAGAAGAACATCAGGTGGACCCGCACGGCGCAGCACCGCACATTTCACCCCCCATTTCTTAATACACGAATTCTTTGAGGACGTTTTCATTCATAAATGCCCCCTACGTTCCCCTCTCACACTACAGTAACCTCCACACGTGTTTGATCTGTATGAAAGAGATTGTAAATCCATTAAACCAACTGCAATGGCCACAATGTGCAGTTTATTCTTTACTGCTGGGAGTGAGACGTCCTGATGTGCAGATTAAGAAAAAGAACCTGCTGCTCTTCATACAGAAAGTTTACTCTTCAGAACAGAGGTTTTAGATCTCTATAGAGCAACTTTACGCATTCGTTTGGGCATGAGAATAGTCATGTTAACATTGAATTGGAAATGTGCTGAAGGGGAGAAAAACATCAAAGGGACTAAAAAAAATTTTTTTTTAAAAGAGTTAAAATCAAGTAAAAATGTAAAATGTAAGTAAAGAGTACCCTTAGAATAAACAATACAACGTTTCCTTCCATTTTGGGATATGTTTTTTTTTTTTTTTTTTTTTTTTTTTTTTCCACAAATTTAAAAAAAAAAAAAAAAATTGTTATCGTCCTGAAACCCAGAAGACAAAAGGTTTTGATATTCATTTTTTTTTTTTTTTTACATACTGAGAGTCTTAAGGTTAAATATACAAAAGGGGATAAAAGAGAGCAATAATAATAATTATTATTATTATTATAATAAAAGGAAAGTGAGTAAGTATTTCTCATGCAATTTAAAAGAGTGTCCTTAAAATAAATAACCTTTTCCCCTCCACTTTTTTGGACATATTTTGTTTGTTTCCACGAATTTAAAACGTTTTGCATCCTCCTGAGACCCATAGAAAAAAAGGTTTTTGATATTCATATATATTTTTTTAACATCCGTATAAGTTATTTCTCATACAATAAAAAAGTATCCTGAAAATAATAATAAAAAATAAATAAAATAAAATAAAAAAAATTCTCCAATTGTCTAGATGCATTGAGTTTGTTTCCACAAATTGAAAAAGTTTTGTTATATCTCCTGAGACCCATGAGAAGAAAAAAAGTTTTTGATATTCATATGTTATTTTACATCCTGTCTTTAGAAAACAACACAAAAAGAAGCTAAAAATTATTCAAACTCAAGTAAAGTTATTTTTTTTTACAATCCAAAAAAAAAAAAAAAGATTATCCTTAAAAAATTTTTTAAAAAACAAATAAATTCCTCCAATTTTCTGGATACATTTTGTTTGTTTTCACAAGTTTAAAAAGTTTTATAATGGCATTCATAATAAGGGGTTTTTTTTCTTCCTAGGGGCAACATACGAAGTTATTACTGTATTTTTCTTAATTAAATAAATAATGAATTAATGAATTTTACATTGACAAATTTTGAATAAAAAAGTGGAAAAAGTGCCATTTGCTTTACATTCATGTTTTATTTGTGTTGGTTAAATACTTTGACAGTTTCTATAATAATAATAATAATAATAATAATAAAACACCCATAGGCAAATAAAAATAATAATGATTAGTCCTTCATAACTTTCTTATGTCCTGGTTTGAAGTAGTAATAATTGGTGTGATTCCTTGTTTCAGAGGCGTATATTGTGGGTAAGTGAGCAGCTTTAAGTCAGACTGATCTCATTTAGCTGAGGCCTTAATTGCGCACAGGGTGGGTGCAGTTGTTGGCGCTAAGCTGTGTTTGAAGCTTCTGTGAAGCAATACGAGCTGCTCTTTAACAACAATCCACATTCAAATGAGACTTATCTACGGCAGGTTGATCAGACGGATTAGGAGTCATTATAAAAACCTATAGATGGGACTGAAACCGAGAGGACTTGTTTTTCTTTAGCTACAGTAAGCATATACATTCATATCATCAATATAATTAGAACTACAGACACAGATAAGGAACAGCGTGAAAATGGAAGATTGAAACACCATAGGCATTTTGATATATGCTTGTTTTTTTGTTTGGGGGGGATGTCTCTGTTTATTATTGCCTTTATTTCTTCTACCTGTCAAATGAATACATATTTTAATTTTTTATTGTTATATTAAAGACAGTTTTTCTGCACCTTGTGAAAAGGCATTTTATGCTTTATCTTGAAGGTTTAATCGTGTTTTTGTGATATTTTATCCCACATTTGGGAAGTGGATGCTCCGATTTTGGAAATGAAGTGTCCTCTGTTTGGGTTGAAATCAGGATTTATATAGAACGTATATACACCAAACTCACGCTTCTATGAGGTTGCAACTCATAAATGACAGTAAATCAGTGCACACATTGTGTGCGCACTGATTTACTGTCATTATAAATATAAATGTAACACCAATGTCATTAAAATAAAAAATAATAATAATTTGTTTGGGTTTTTTTTTTTTTTTTTTCATAATGTAATCAAATTAGATATCTTATCTTGATAACTCCACAAGGTCTTCATCATATTTTTCTTTTTATATATCAATGAATATTCATAAACTGTTTGTGATTATGTAAAATAAAAAAATAAAAAAAAAAAGAAGAAGAAGAAGAAAAAAGAAAAGAACTTGAATCTGCTGATGTTGTTGTTTCCTAATTTGGCTGATGGAAAGCAGAAAGCAGCCAAGCTTTTAACATGCCCACAAAAGGACAACAAACAACAACAACAACAACAATAACCCTAAAAGAGAAATGTACTGGATCATCACACAGAGAAGAGCTTTGGACTTTTGAAAAGCGCACAGGAAGCTGCAGGATTTGGTCCGACCCCTGCGACGGTGACAGAGCCCACATTTTAGACACCCCCACTCATCTGAAGGGAGGGATGGTTCCCCAGAAGAAGGAGGGAAGAGAGGGAGGGGGGCTCGGGAGAGAGAGAGAGAGAGAGAGAGAGAGAGGGTGGTGATGGAGGAGGAGGAGGGGGTGTGCTCAGGGTGCATCTGCAGAGGTCCCACCGCCCTCTGATCCGTGAGCTGGCACACATCACAGCGTCCATTCACAAATCCTCTATGTGCGCGTCACCTTTTGTAGTAGTACTCCATAGTGCTGGTGACGTGTAGAGACAATCCTAGCAAGAAAACACGGAGGAGGAGAGGAAGAAGAAAAAAAAATAGAAAAATAGTAGGTTATAGGAACTCATGGACAGGGCACATGCGCACAAGGAGGGCAATTGATTTGTGTGTGTGTGTGTGTGTGTGTGTGTGTGTGTGTGTGTGTGTGTGTGTGTGTGTGTGTGTGTGTGTGTGTAAGGGAGGGAGGGGTGTGTGTGAAGCTAAAGGAATATGAAGTAGACCCAGTTGCTGTATACATATAAGCTGCATGGTCATTCAAAATGTGCATTTATGAACGCGGGGGGGATTTAACCCTTTTACTGCAAACACGTGCATGCACCTATATACAAATGAATTAAGCTATTCATATATTCATTCAACCAACCAGATATATATATAAAAAAAAAAGACTCATAAATAGAATGAATTCATTTTCCTTGTGCAAAGAAGAAAAAAAGACATAATCAGCTGGGAAATTATTATTTTATTTAACTATGTTTTAATGATAGGAATTCGCACCTCATTGTATGCGATTAAAGGTAAAAACAGGGATGATTATGAATAATTGGGTGAGAGAAAAGCAGTTAAAGACTATTTTGTAAAAACTCGCGCACTTTAATAATATTTTGACACGAGCCATGCTGGCGGCTATTTGGAAGAAACGCGGCATGTTTTGGCAAATGATGCCCAAACATAAAAACTTCACTTATGTTCAACACGTGAAAACACTACAAAGGACTATAGCGTCCTCTCAGTTTGAGGAAAAAAGTGTTTTTTTGCACACAAAAAAAATAAATAAAAAATAAATAAAAAAAATCTGCAGAAATGTACACTTTACGCACACTGAACCGTGCGTAAAAGGTGGATAAAAAATATCCAAAGCAACAAAACACTTAAGTTAGCTAGAAGACCGATACCAAAGCATATTACTGCATGCTAGTATACATATTTATTTAGGACCCTATTACTAACAAACAATATTGTCCATTTCAGAGTAGCATAGCTCCAGTCCAGGTGCAAGGTCAAGAAAAAAGCCTTGGACAAGCTCCGAAAACATGTTATTTCATGTCTAATTTATTTATCTATTTATTTATGTATTACATGTCTTAGATTGGGGGGGGGATCAATAAAATAAAATATTAAATTTATTACTGGAAGCAGTGAAAAAAACAATATAGGTTAGATTTAAAAAAAAAAAAAAAAACATATTTGAAAAAACATTACCGCCATTAACTATTGCAAACCTTATCCCAAAAAAGGAGAAAAAATACAATCAATACAATTTGACTCCAATAAAAACAATGTGACCTGTAAATAAAAAAATGGACAAGGATACTTTTTTTTTTTTTTTTTCAAACCTGCTAGGAGCCAATTTACAAATAATACATTTAAATTTCTAACCAATGACAGCAAACACAATAAAAACCTGCAATTTGATCAATCACATATAGTGACAATGCTATATTGGCATTTTAATAGTGATATGCACAAGTAATTAAGCCCCTTGAAGGAGTCGTCTTGCAAAAGTGTGTAAATGGCTTCTTAGCTGCTAATTCTCCAAGTATAGCCACTCAAACATCATTGTTGTTTGCTTAAAAAATCATCTTAGGTTATCATAAAAGAATTGAGAATAGTTTAGGTAAATAAATGACTGATTTGGAAGCTTAAAACAGGTTGCCGTCTGTTTTTTTTTCTCCTACTGCACAAAGGATTTTAATATAATTCAGAATTTGAAATGGTGTCATTTCCTCCAGACATCCCTGTTTTGCTCTGAGGTTAGAGGCCAAGCCCAGGCGGCAGCGGCCTGTCTGTGGAGCCATTGTCTGCCGCTTATTTAGCGCTCAGCAATAATCTGCGCTTCCCCTCACAAGTGAGAAACAATCGCAGCATGAGAGTGGCCTGTCTAATTACGTCCTCCACGTCCAACTTCTGCTCTTTGGATTGGACCTTCTATATTGACTGAGGTATGGAGACAGAGGAAGAGAGAAGAAGAAAAGAACGGGGGGGGAAAAGGTAAATAAATAAGACTTGGACCTAAATCTGCACAATCATGGTGGATTTGTGTTCAAATGCGAAGCCAACACACATCAGGCAACGACAAATGTAGGGCAATTTTGCACAGAACTCATGGAAAAGCAATTATAATATATATATATATATATTTTTTTTTTTTTTCATGTCCATAATAAAGCATATATCCTATTTGATATGTGAGTTTGTGTTGTAGTAGCCACAATGCATTTAAAAAAATATATATATTCTAGACCAGATATGGGCAACTGGCGGCCCGGGGGCCACATGCGGCCCTTGGTCTAATTTTGTGTGGCCTGTATAAGTCTACAAAATTACAGAATATTAAACAACAATACACTAAACAAAAGCAAAAATGCATTACAGAATTACAACATTGCAGGAAAATGCAGTAAAAGACGAGAAAAACGCAGAAAATACTCCAAAAACACACAAAACTACTACAAAACAGCAACCGTTATACACAAAATTATGCCAAACACAAAGCAACTACAGAAGTACACAAAATGACTCAAAAAAATGTACAAAATTACAGAAAATGACAACAAAAGTACACAAAAAGACAAGAAAAACCGAAAAAAGTACTCCACAAACCCACAGTACTATCAATCAAGAACAAAATGACAACAGTAATAAACAAAATGACGCCAAATAACACAAAACAACTACATAATATACACAAAATGACTCTCTCTCTCTCTCTCTCTCTATATATATATATATATATATATATATATATATATATATATATATATATATATATATAAATTGTAGAAAACGACAACAAAAATACACAATATGACTCCAAAAAACATGCATTTTAGAAGAAAAATACACAAAATGACAACAACAAACATATAGAATTGCATAAAAACACACAACATTACTATAAAAACCTTTGTTCTTGCCTGTGTTAATGCTCAGATTGGTCTTTATTCTGAATGCTGACATGAATCCTGATAATGTGGCCCTTCGATCAAACACACATTTGTAATAGAAGTTGCCCACCTCTGTTCGATAGACCTTTACTGAGGGATTACTAACCTTAGTTATCCCAAGCATGTGCTGAGTATAAACCAAACATATCGGTTTTTACTATAACCAGTTGGCAAGGTATGACATTTCACAATAAAAGTAAATGCTACTCTGGAAACTACACAGCCTGGTATAAGGACTGCAGGTGATCATGGTGTATGGAGAGGCTCCTCATCACTCACCCGCTCTCTGCGTCTCCATCCTCGGCCAGTGGCTCCCAGAGAGGACAGATTCTAACCGGTCAGCAAACTTACCCAAAGTTTTGTCTTTGGCGCGACTCTTGAATCCCGAGCAGCGCGTACAAAAGTTTGTTTGCATCAGTGATTTCTGTTTAAAGGGATATGGCCCCAGTTTTCCTGGTCGATCAGGCGTCACGACAGACGAGCAGCAGATAGAGCTCTATAGTATGCACTATGCAGGCATGCAGTCAGGCGGAAAAGCCACTTTGACTCTTATTCTCTTTTAACTTTGCACGTTCAGTTTTGTTGCCAGATATGGAGCATGCAACTGGACGCAACTCGGCTTATATTAGAGTCCTCTGCTGTTCATTTATGACATTTATCAAAATAGTGCAGGACATACATTTGACTCTTCAAAATAAAACCTGTCTTATTGTGATATTCTAATCATCAGATTCACATTCACGTGCACAAACATATCAATTTCCTCACAATACAGGTGTCATAAGGACGTTGAATTAAAGAAAAGTCCATTTATATTCACCAAAGGCGTTTTTCAACATGATAGAAGTGCTTTTAGGTTCATATTTCTGTCTGAAATGTACCCACTGATCATTTTAATATGCATTTGTTATTTTCTTGCAGGGAATTCTACATAATAATGATCAAAATGCATTAAAATATGTGATAGTACGTATACTGTTAACGGTATTGGGAATCCTTGTTTGTTCTGCAAGCGAGGAACCCCGGGGGTCCCCATGCACATCCCACCCTGACATCAATCTATTGTTTAAATAAACGCAGACAAGCTGTTTGCATCGCGCTCATGGTTTCACTAGGAATAAACTAAAAAAAAAAACAACATAAGTCACCGGCTCGTAAACACAAATGAGATATTGTGGAGTATATGTGAGCATGCAGTGGATTTAAATGAGCCTTTTTTCTGTCTTTAAACCGGGGACTCTTTCTCTGTACAGAGGCGAGGGATGGGCGTTTGTAACCTGCTCCTGTGTCACGTGGCCTAGCTTCTGCCATCCCATTGGTCCAAGGCACGTGTCTGGGAGGACAGTGGTAAGACGTCACTCCTGGGGGCTCGCATTGAAAATAAGAACAAAACTCCGGAGTGAGAGTATGAGAGCATCAGTTTAGCAGACTCTTAATTTACCCTTAGTTTAGTTTAGCTATAGCCATCCCTCTGCAAAAAAGTGCAGAAGCTCGCTAAATAGGACGCACATTTAAACATGTTTTAGCTCTAAAAAAAAAAAAAAAGAAGAAGCTTTAGTAAGGGGGGAATATATGCCTAAAAGTATGCTTTTCTCCGAGGACACTACCGCAAGGGTTTGCATGGTGTCCAAGGCACTCACCAGCGATTAGATATTCATTTTTGCAAAACGATTTTTTTTTTTTCCTTTCTTGAAGTTCGCGATTTTTTTTTCTCCAATATATATCTTTTATTGCAGCGGTGAGAACGAGAAGGGGTTAACGAGAGTAAAAGCGGGGAAAGTGAATCAGTATGGAAGAAAATGATCACGGCAACAGAGATGTGGTGGAGAGGCCGAGGTCGGCCGATGAGTCCAACAGAGCCATCCTCCCCCTGCTACAGGCTCCGGGGAACCTGCAGATCCCTCACCGGGTCACCAATTTCTTCATTGATAACATCCTACGCCCGGATTTCGGACGGAGAAAGGACAGCAGCAGCAGCAGCGGCGAGAACCGTGAAGTAGGTAACCTGGCATCGCGGGAGAGCCGCAGCAGCCCCGCCGCCCCTCAGACCGAGCCGGTGGGAAGCACGGTGCCCGCAGAGGGGACTTCCACCCCGCATACGGTCACCGCGACCAAGAAGCAAGCTATAGCCGCAGATGAACCCCTGAAACCCCGCGAGGAGAGTGGAGACCAGTGCCTAAACTCAGACTCTGACAGTTCCCAAGCCAGCTCGACCCCGGCGGCATCCAAGCCGCCTATGCTGTGGCCAGCCTGGGTCTACTGCACCAGATACTCGGACAGGCCTTCGTCAGGTCGGTGCATTGCTTTTTCTTAATCTTTCTTTTAATAATAAAGAGGAAAAAAATAAAAAATCCTGAATCACCCTCTAACACTGACCCCATTGGCTTTGACTGAGTTCTGGCAAAGTAGAGCAAACAGTGCATGAAACAATAAATGGGAATTTAGAAAGAATAAATAAAGCTGTTTAGAAATCACAAAACAAAACTAAAATATATAGCCACTTGCCTAGATTAGATGATTGATTCTTGACCATAAAACAATGTCAATAAACCCCAAGCTAATTCACAAACACAAGTTGAAATTCACAATATATATTTAACAAAAATACTACATGCTATATTAGTATTTTTTTAACCGTTATCTACAATTATCTACAATTGTATTTCCCCAATTTGAAATACCCCATTTCACTTGGTCTTGTAGTAAATTACCTCGGGTTATTATGAATATGATGCCATCTATAAAGCAGGACACACGTAAGCGCGTTGATAGCACGTCATTCTCCCATATAATATAATAAATAATTGCACGTTCGTTTTTCTTTTTTAAAAAACAAAAAAAACAATACATTTTTATATTTCTGGATGCAAATATATAATAGTTTGCACGACTTCCGCATGCAAAAACAGCCTTTGTGATGATCTCACTGATGTTATTTCTAATAAAACTGCACACATAATGTACCCCGTCTGTTTTGGTAAAGTTGGTATAAAGTTTAGATTCTTTAGGTGTCCATGAAAAGTGGAGTACAACTTGTTCTCATGCATTATGTAACACCATATAGAGTAGCGTAAGACCACTACTACGAGTAGTAGTAGTAGCAGCTTTACAACGAGCTGCATGTGGATAAAAAAAAAAAAAAAAAAAGAATCCACACATTGATTCATGAATTCAAGTCTGATTTTGTCGCCTTTTGGGGTGTTTTGTGTTGTTTTGAGGAGGGAATTAAATGTCCTATGGCTCCAGTAACACAGGCCTCCATCCAGATGGAAAATTAATGTGTATCCAATCCAATGTGCGCTGCTTACATTCTGTTCACGTCTGTCCATTGAGGAGCTTTGAGTGGCTCACAAAAAACTCAAATGCAAAGTGGCTGCACTGAAGATGTTCCAGTTTTCTAATAAGCTGCTAAAACAATGGCTGGGTTGGAGTGTTGATGAATTTACAGCAGCAATGTTGGATATGAACTGCTTAACCTATATATAGTGTATACGATAACGCGTGGGTGCGTGCGTGTGTATATCTGCGTGCTTGTGCGTAAGCGTGGAAGATAGGAAAGATGGTACACGTTGCACTAGGAGTTTTTTTTTTTTTTGTTTTGTTATTTTTTTTACAATAATTTTAAAATAAAGTTTTTGTTTACATTTTGGGGACCTTTAAAGCAATATATATTTTTTTATATACAAACAAAGGTGAACAGCTTTTTTTGTTTTTTGTTTTTAAAGTGCATCTTTTTCTAACTATAGTTTTTATTTTACCTTTTACGCACGTGTTTTTGTGCATTACTGTGAATGCAAATCGAGAATAAATTTCATACATAAACAAAGGTGAACTCCTTTTTTTTTTAAAGGGCCAAAAGTGCAATTTTTTCTCACTAGTTTTTCTTTTGTCAAAACCCCTTTTACGCACGTGTTTTTGTGCATTACTGTGAATGCAAATGGGGAATAATTGAAATGTGTGTATTTTCAATGTGTCACTGTGCTCTGTTGTGTGTTATTAGTCATCTAAAAAAAAAGTACATTTTGTTTATGAACACAATCACAATTACATTGACTTGTGAAACTGACCAACCTGTGTGTGTGTGTGTGTGTGTGTGTGTGTGTGTGTGTGTGTGTGTGTGTGTGTGTGTGTGTGTGTGTGTGTGTGTGTGTGTGTGTGTGTGTGTGCATAAACCACCCCAGGGCCGAGATCTCGCAAACCAAAGAAGAAATCATCGACCAGCAAAGAGGACAAGCGACCACGGACGGCCTTCACAGCAGAGCAGCTGCAAAGACTAAAATCGGAGTTTCAGACAAATCGCTATCTGACGGAACAGAGGCGACAGAACCTGGCGCAGGAACTTGGCCTGAACGAATCTCAGATCAAGATCTGGTTCCAGAACAAACGGGCCAAAATCAAGAAGGCCAGCAGCTCCAAGAACAGCCTGGCCTTGCACCTGATGGCACAGGGACTGTACAATCACGCTACTATCACGTCCAAGGACGAAAAATCAGACAGCGATTGATTTCCACAGAAGCTATCCAGCCCCCCTCCAGACGAAAAGGACTCTATAATCCCTGTGATAGATGTTTATAGAGCTATCACAGAAATATCACCGAGTACTGACAGGAATGTACCACAAAGTATCACTATTACAGATTTCAGATATACAATAAAGTCCATGATAACACAGACTACACAACTTTGTAGACACCTATGGGAGTATTATAGTGTTTTTTCGTTATTAAGGAGGGTTAATCAAGCCTACAATGCAATAATTTCATCGAATAAAGGGCCAGTGTATAAAGTATACCAGCATAAATCCTTTTTAAAAGAAAAGATTAGAGATATTTCTGCAGTATCACGTCTATAAAAGATGTTGTATAAAGGTATGTTTTCACTGTTTGTCGTTTCTGCCCCCCACCCACCACCCCCCCACCCTACAGGAGGAATGCTCCCATGCAACCCCTCATTTTAATATAATGTAGGATCACCATCCATGATTGTCATCATTTCACATTTTACTTGCACTTGCCGTTTTGACTTGTGAGTGAACAGACTTGAGTCCAAAGAAAATGTCTCTGCTGCATCCAGGCTACTGTGAATTTAAATACATGCTAAGGTGGTTTTATTTTTCATGCTTGTTGGGTTTCTTAGTTTGGTGTGTGGACAGATGAAGATGGTGTCATGAGTCATTTGCAAAGCTAATTGGGTGGATTTTTTTTATTTTTATTTTAAAAGGTTTTTATTTGTTTAGCAGGAAAAGCTTGTTGTTGACTCGTTGCTATGGATTTCATTTCTGAACACGCCACTGGACTAAAAAAAAAGCTGAGTTAGGCCTCGTGTTTGTGGTCGTCTCACAGCCTTTGTGTATGTGTGTATCTCCATTATACCAATGCATCAGTGCAGCTGATATAGTTTAAATAGCAATATGAATCATTTTTGTAGCTAAACAAAGGCTATGAAGCTGCCTGTTAAGTCACAGAAACAACTCTGTAGCATAAAGACAATGATGACAACCATTTTTGGGCACTCGGACTATGAATGCAGGTTATTTGATGTTCTTGTTAGATCTTTATATACATTTTTATTACATAACCATATATCAAAAGAAAGCAAACCCATCACCGACCGTATTACAAATGTTGGAAATCTCCTATCATTGTGGAAAGGACGTCATATGTGTATTTATATAGATTATATTGAGAAAAAAAAATCTATCCAATGACCAGTGTTGCTTTAGAGTAGTTATCTGAGGTGTTTACACTGCTTGTTTATCTTGCAATAACTTTTTTTTTTGTTTTTTTTGTGAATGGAAATTTGTTTACGGGGCCTTTGCATGAAAGCTGCAATTTGTTGTCTTTGGGGGGTAAAAAAAAAAAAGAAACAGGTAAAGAAAAGGTCCTTTTCGACATGCGTATGATCGAGTTCAGTTTGACACTATGTATCCATACCAAATTGAGAGCTTTTTGCCTTTCAAAGTGTTTTGTTGTGTATCTGCAAAAAAAAAAAAAAAAAAAAAAGTGTGTGTGAATTAAAATCCACCAAACAGAGACACACTTTGCCTTAAAGTTCGAATGAACTTTTTATGAAACTGAACTGTGCCGAATCAGAAAAGCAGTATTACTTCAAATGCAGACTACTCCAAGTTTAATGCCTTTATGAAAAACTGCTGGTACGACATTATGAATTTACTCATCAGCGTATATCTATCTATATATAAACATGTTTAAATGAAATTACAACACAGAGTTGTAGAAGACAATGCTATTTTTTATTTTACGTTGGGATTATCTTTTGGTATAAATGTACATAGTTTGTATCATGTATTAATTGTGTAATTAACAAACCCCCTTGAAAACGGCAAAAGAGTAAATAAACCTTGAATATACACAAATGAGTTTCTGAGATCTCTGCAGTGTTGGTTGTGTATTGCTAATCACAGACCTTGAAATTGTAATTTCTATACACTTCTTGCTTAAAGAATCTCAATCACTTAAAAAAATAATCATTAACAGGCATCAAACACCAGAAATCTTAATCAGACAATTATAATTTGCAGCATTAAACTTGTTTCCATGCAAACACACACAGTGAAGCCCTGAATCGGATACATGCGCAATCATATTTAATGCATTGAGATTAAAACTTTACAAAGGCATCCAAACATTATGCAAAAGATAAGCCTTGAACAATTCCCAGGCATGTACCCTCCACAATGCCTTATCTGCATTTCCATACTTGCACCACTAGTCTTTGAACATCATATCTAACAGCCAGTGACTAGCATTAGAGTGGATAGGGCTGCTCCCAGTACCGTCTTGGAGACGGTCAGTCTTCATTGGTGCAGCTGAAAAGAGCCTTTGCTTCTATTACAGTGAAGAACTGGGAGTGGAAAGGATGGTGCAGGAGGGAGAAGAGAGGGGGAGAAATGAAGGTCAAAGCCTGTCATGGCTGCAGGTGGCTGCTTTTCCACCCACCTGTTCCTCACTAACTCATTCTCTGCACAGCATTCATACCAACTTTTACGCTTTCATCCACACCCACATTTGATCAAAAGTAGTTTGATTTCACTCTTCTGGCATATAATCCTTCAGTCATTTATTTATCAATGTACTTCTCAGTGGAAGAAACTTCTTCACAAGTTCAGGAAACTTAGACATGGATAGCAAAGCATCATCAAAATCTAAATTCGTCATTCGGCAAGAGACTGACAATGATTTGCATCTTCACTAGAAGTAAGATTCAAGTGGTCAACAGCTTTAAAGTAGATTTTACAGCGATATGTATGTGGTGCAAAAAAGAAAACTTCTGTTATTTAATCACCAATAATTTGGATAGAAGGTGCCGAGTCACCAAATAGTTTTTGAGAAATGGGGAACTGGAAAAAATTGTGCTTTGTTGATTTTCTCAGTGCAGCTGTGAATTTCAGATTATTCCCTTTCTGTGAAAAATGGAAGTGAGCCTATGGGATACAGCAAGAAAGTATCAATGTCTACCTCCATGCACAAAAGGCCCCCATCCTGCCATGACCTCTCCAACCATCCTCCCCCTCCCCTACTGTGTCGTTTACCCACAACTTCTAAATGCTTCCTATGACCAGAGAGGAATCTGCTCAAAGGTGCCGGGGCTTTGTGGCGGAAACATAATTAAAGTGGTGAAAGATGTAAAAGGTGAAGAATGGGGATGACATCAGGCCAATTTCACACTTGGCACTCGAATGGCTAGGTCCAAGCCAGGACTCTTGCCTCGCAACACAGATCAAAGCCCACTGTCACTGCACCAGTGCAAGGGAAAAAAAGAGGCAAAAGAACACCTAACTATGCTAATCCCCAGGACGAATATATTTTAATCTTGTTAGAATACAAGTTAATGCCGAGGCTCAGTGGCTGAACTTTTCTGGCAAGAATAAGAGGTGGACATTGAAATACATTTGCTTATTCTACATAAGGCGTATTCTGGTACCAGATAAACATCCAGAGTCAAAACAAACTTTCTTTTTTGGCAAACTCGGTTCATTATCATGTGCCACATCCGGTACAGGAGGCAGACACCAGCCAGTAAAAATCAAGGCAGTAGATTTCATCAGGAACAACATTGGTAAAGTTTAAAAAACCAGCCCCTGCAGATGTGACGGTGACCCAGTCTGAATCCCCCATGCAGGCACTTTACACGCAAAGGAAATGAGTATTTTGTGGACTGGTTTGTCCCCTCTCACACTGAGCCCTTCTCTCTGAAAAGCACCTTGGTAACCCTTGATCTGTCATGTATGGAAGTCAGGGCGCTGGGGCCTGCCCAAGTTGACTGGGCAGACAATAGCAAGCGGATGCTTTCTGGAAAAGTCACACCCAGGCAACTCTCATTTCACACACGGTGTTTGAGTGACCCTGACAAAAAAATGCAAGCCATTTCTTTGTGAATTCTTCTTCGTTCACAAAGAATCTTCATTGTGAACTTTAATAATTCAGCCCAAGAACCCAACTTTGTGCCTTTTCCCATGTAGCTACAAAGCAGAATTTTCATAAGAATATATTTGGCAAAAGAAGATTAAACTATAGAAGGAAATCAAATGCATTTGATTTAGAAACATTTTTATTGCACAGATATACACAATTGTTATACGGGTGTTATGAAAATGATGCAAACAGATGAATCTTTCTGATTAAAACAAACTACCAACAATACATACAATAGTCTGGGGAGAAAAAAAACAGCAATTACATCTTTTAACAGTACAAACTGTAACAGCTGCTTCCAGGACAATATAACTTCACACATTACTGATGGTAAGGCAGAGCTTTGACTTTGACAGGCGGAGAATCTCAGACATTGGGTTTGAATACAACATCATGACAAGGTTTCTTGCATAAGCCTTTACTTCATCTATCAAACGCTTCCCCTTAATAATTCCTTATTAAGGCAGCAATGAGAGATACATGATCGGTATTCTTATGCTTAACTGATTCTGTGATTGCAATATTCTTTGGTCAATTATAAATATATATATTTTGGAGATTTGTTTAGAGTCACCGAATGCCCAACCATTTGCCAAAATTCCTGTGATTTTGATTTTTGTATTCAATAAACAAAGTAGAACAAAAATTAAACCACACAAAGGAAACATCATTTTTTACAATATGTTTTTATTATTTGGATTTTGAAAAATTATTAAAGATTAATTAAAAAATGCCTAGAAAAATATGACAGTCACAAACCCTTTCGAATTCTAACTTCTATTAAAGTCAAATAACCTTCAAATTAAATTTCAAGGTAAACTGATTTTCAGCTGAACTTAAATGCCCTACTATATATAATAAATCTGAATTACATTAAACAGTAAGAAAAAAGGAAGTTGATTGATATCTACTCTCCCAATAACTAGGCTAAGTGAGGTGCAGATATTCTGCTACTCACTGACATCTTTGACATCTTATTCACACTTCTGCACTAGCATTAGCTCTTAGTTTAACATCTGACAGAATCAGAGCAAGCTTTATTTTTCTGACAGGACTTGTATAATCAAGTGACACAAAAGCATACACACTCCTCCAGTGGAAATGTAAACATATTGTAATTTTACACTACACGTTTATCAAAGTCTGGGCAAAAGAAAAGATGAGTGGACAGTTCCATATAAACATGTCTAACACACTCTTCTTCTACATACCATATAAAGATGTACAATGTACAGACGTGCCAGTTCCGGCGTCTTTTACAGTGTTTGTGTTGCTTGCTGACACATAGCTCGACAGGGTCAAGGATACATCTGACTCACCTCAGGCCTCCTGCTCTCCCAGGGGACTGGCCTGTCACTCACTTTGTGGTTTTGGATCATAACTGACAGAGGCATAAAGTGAGAGCTCCATGCTGCATCAACAGCAGCAAAATCATGCCCAAAAACCCATCCTCAGCATGACATCTTCCTCCTGGTCCACCACCATCACCTCTGTGCACTGTGGAGAGGAAGAGGAGGGAAAAAATAATTGTGGTTAAAGTGAGCAATAACATGTGTCAGCAGAAAGTGTCAGAAAATAGACAATAACTGCAACATTTTTCAAGCAACAGTTGAGATGTAGAGCACTTTGCAATAGATCTGCAGCTGAAACCCCGAAGACCATTATCAATAATAACCTATTTTAAGTCTCTTTTCAGGCTACATATTGACAACAATGTAACAGCATCATGAGTTAGAAAACTATCATTTTGAATAGCTCAGTCTATTTATAGTCTTTTATAATTATTCCCACGTAGAGCTGGGCCATAAGGACAAAAACTCATATTTTTTATCAAAATGGCGATATACGATATAAATCACAATAATTTTAATTAATTCCATGTCTAACCGGAAAGACAATTCTGGGTTAAATTTGCTGATAAAAAGTGCCACATAGGCACATTTATTAACAAACAGCTGCACAATGTGTGTCACTTTTGGCTTTTTCACTTACAAGGGACAGCACGTGTGAGTGGGTTCTGTAGTGTGGCTTGTTTAGGGGAAGGTCTGGGTTAAGAAGCACTTAGCAATCCATCCAACTGTGCTTTTTATGTTGTTTGGAAAAGGAGAGAAAGCAGTGACTCCTAAAATTTGTATTCCAATACAACATAAGCTATTTAAAAAAAAAAAAAAAATTATATATATATATCTCAATATAGGCGATATTCTAATTTTCTGTATCGCAAAAACAGAAAACCCGATATATCTTGAGTCTTGCTAAATTGCCCAGTCACATAAAATAATAACTAAAACACCGTTACATTCAAAGGTTTGAATAAAATACGTGTTCTGCTTGCGTTAAAGGAGGAAAATATTTTTTCCATTTTTCACTTAAAAATTCATGGCCTGTTTTTTTAAAATAAATAAACTACAAATAAATGAATAATTCCTAATGGCATTAAGGCAGTGACATTGTTCTAATCAAGTAAATAAATGTTTTGAGCTTGAAAAAAGTACTGATGTTAGAAAACCACATAAATCGTCACAAATCTAATGGCGGCTGAATCTCTACAAATTGGGGATAACTAATGACTAATCTATGCCTGATGTGGTGTGGCGGTCACGATCTAAAATCTAACACTGTTTAAATGACCAAAACACCTAAAAAAACAAACAAAAACGCAATATGTGTGTGTTACGAAGAGAGCTACATCTCAGTGGAAGATGCCAAAGCTCACAGTAGTGGGCGTGTCCGTACCTCTCCCTCTCTTTTGCTGCATGCTGCCATTTTAACTGTTCCTGAGTGGCAGGAGGGAGGGTGGGGTTGGTGGCGGCCATGATGGTGATAGCGGAATCACTGAAGCCACTCGTGCAATGCAGCCTGAACATCAAAGCTAACGCACACATTGGGACACCGAGTGTTTAAGGCCCAACCCTGACATTATCGGCACAAGGCGAAAAAGTGAAGTTTTAAATTTAGTAACGACGCACTTTTTGCAGGCCGTTTATTATACATGCGTGTACTAAGATAAAAAATAAATGTGAAAAATTCCCAATGGAGATATTTGCCATTTAGATAATAATTCAGCTTTTTCTTGTGACTTTCAAGGAATTACACTTGTCTTAGAAAAATTCCTTTGAAATCTTATTTCAATATCTTGTTTGTTGTTGTTATCACTGTTTAAAATGACTTGTATGTATGAAAGCTAAGAGAGAGAATGGATGAAAAGTGTGATCAGCTTCTATTGGTAAAGAAAATGTATACAAAGCTAAATTTAAAACAGTAAAAACAAAGTGAAAAAGAAGCTAAGCTGATAGCTCCAGTCTAGGATTAGTTCAAATATACAGAGAGCTAAAGCATGACATGACAACAAGAAATAAATACCAACGTGCAGATTCAAAAATTATACTTACTGTTTGATGGAAGTATCGTAAAAAATCCCAAATTGTATGCAATCCAAAAAATAAAAGCAAAAGCAACTGTCCTGACGTCCTTAAGGTGAACCAATCACACAGAACGTTTGAATAATTTCAAAAATCAAGTCAGTGGTCTTCCTAAGCACACGCCGCATATCCCACCTCCAAACGTGTACATAATATTTTTTAAAGAGGTCGTCCTCTGATGGGTAGACTGACTGCCAACCCACTATATTTGAGGTCAAAGTTCATCACTTCCCCCCTGGCAACACCAAGGCAACAAGCAAACGGTGTCTAGACAGGTCATGGTACCCCCCCATGCCCAAATCGACCCACCACCCCCCGGTTCCTTCCGGAAGGAGGTGTCACCAGCAGCCAAGTGCAGGGTAAACAGGGCAGAGGGGGAGGTGGCCTTTGGCCCTAGTGAGGTCGGATCAGTACCTCCACCCTCCAATGATCAAAGCGGGGGAACCACCATGCCAGGGCCTTGGTCAGTGGGGGCAGGGTTCAGAAATGAACTCTGCGTTTCTGTAATCTAGACGTATCCAGAGCCGATTGTCTTCTTTCACGGCCAAAAACGGACCCTTCCGGTGAGGCTGATTACATTAAAGAGGACAACCTCTTTTCACAGGGGCACCCAGACAAAAGAAGCGCTTCCGTGCTCCTCGCCATCTGGTCCCAAAATAACAAAAAAGGTCCCAGGGAACAAAACAAAAAAAAAGGCTCTGCTAGCACACAGCCCCAAATGAAAGGGAAGCTGTTTGAATTGATGGGATGGCTGGACAGATAAGTAAACATACAGTAAAGCCTGTCATTTACGCAAAGATTGGAAACCAATTTACATGTGCAAATACAACAGTGTACAGCAGCTTATGAGAAGGGCTAAAATGTGACGCTTCTTTGCACCAAGAAGACATTTTTGCAAAGCACATTATTATCATTGTTATCCATTAATGTTTGAAAGCTCCTTATCACTTTAAACTAATTATATTAAACCTAAAAACACCATATGCCTAAATTTAGGCCAAAAATGAGATTAAAAGCACATTAATATCCTTGTTTATCACAATACAGTCAATAGAAATCAAGCAAAATAATTCAAAGCATGGTAAATTAGGCATAACTCTGGCTAAACTATGCTAAGGATTTCACACACATTAGGCTGATTGCCAATTGATTTGCAACCTTGCGTTTTGCCTACCACTTCAGTTATAACACAGATGTGAAGGTCTCAACCTGGCCGCCTCACGCTCACTATTGGCACTCTTCGGATTTTGGACTGGAAGCAAATCATTTTTTCTCACCTAATCTTTAATCAGGTGAAACATAGATTTTGATGATGCCATATTGATAATTCAATTAGTATTTCTAAGCCACACTTTCTAAGCTATAAGAGGAATTCAACTGTTAGAATAATTGTAGAAAATGCATTTCTGCTTTCACAATGTAGTTTCTCAACATGATATGTGATGGGGGGAAAAAAATCGGCTATGCTGTAAAACACAAGCTACCACATGCATTGTTCATGCCTATTCTAAGACGGTTAGACAACTCTAAGATGCTCAATTTTTGATGGAAATGTCAAATTTAAAATCCAGTGCATCTCTGTTGTGAGGGAAATAATGTGGTCTGTTCACTCCAACGGGCTTTTTGAAAGGTTTCCATGTTCAACATGCAGGCACTGTAGGTAAGCTACATGGCTTTATATTGTCACACAATGCAGAGGCTGAGGCATTTGAAGCTCTGTTTTGCTCAGGCTGATTATGTGCTCTGCTATGCATGGCCTGTTTTTTTTTTCCTCTCTCTACCTCAGTTTAGATCCACAAGGAAATTTAGTAAATAAACAAGCTCATTAGAGGCAAAGGTGATGCTGTCCTTCATCTTTGATGGTTTTGTCAGGAGAAAGGTGAATATGCAGCAGAAAGAAGAGAAGTGGGTAGCTCACGTGAGACTACAACCGGTTTAAATGGAAAATTCCATTCTCGAATGACACAAATCACGTAAACGCGTGCAAACGCTGCCTTCTTAAGTTTATATTCAATTGAAAGATAAATTAAAACCTACGCTTCGGTTTTGTAAATGTTGTCGCAGACATCACAAGCTGTCAGATAATGCATATGTTTACACAAAGATCAATTTTTAATCATAAGTCCTTCTTATACTGAAGGTTTCTCTTGATTATTTAAAAGAGAAATCCAAAGTTTAACATGAGTGGGCTGTTATATTCTCCACTGAAGCTCTACCTTTAATAAATCATTTCGGTAAAAAGTAAAGAAAAAAGTACACTACATTTTTGGGTAATAATGAAAATAAACATTCTAAATGTATGCGTATACTTTGAGTATTTAAATGAAATTAAGCTATTATCCTGAGCAGAACTAAACACCATCGAGGTAAAAAGATAATTCAAGATTGTTTTATTTCCCTTTAAAGTTTTCAATGAAAGCTACAGTTTAGCCTCAAAGCCAGCTTTGAGGAACATCATTATTATGCAGAAATAATTTCTGCAAACAAGGCCCTTGTTCAATTATACAGCATGTTAGGTAGCACACAATTCAACTTTTATAAGTATTCCAAGGGTAAACACATAATTTGGGAGTGGTTTTATATTAATGATTCATTTTCACCAGATTCAAATTTTTCCGCTTTTATTCGTTCAGTTTTGGCTCTTTTCAAGTGACTGAGAAAAAGTAAATCTCAAATGTTTAATACTAAACATCAAACATTGAATCAATAACCAAACAAATTAGTTAGGCTGCGTGATCTCACATTCTCGTTCACAAAGCAAAGTGAATATTAAAGACAAAACTTGAAGATTTATGACAATTGTATTCTGACAAACTTAGGAATTATTGAAGACCTACATTTGACGAGCTGCCTTTACACATGAAAACCTCATCATACCTGTTACCAAGCAACATCCTGCAAGTGCATTCCATCAGAAAATGTTTTCAGAACAACATCTAAAAGGGAAAGTTAATATTGAATAACACAAATGAGATGCTGAAAATGAACACCAAGGATATTTTATAATATGTTTAGGGCAAAAAAAAAATCCACATTATTCCTGCAAACATCAGTGTTTGCTTGGACAGTAATTTTTTAACTGGTGAAAAGTATTAAATATGAAACGCATATAACATTTCTAGTTTTTGTGTCTTCAGCTTTCGGGTCAAACCTTATAAACAAACAGCACCAACACATCAATCCATGAATCAATCAATTCCAAGAAGAAGCACAAATCATTCCAGTTATAAACGGCCAAACCACATGTGAATTTTTTTATGAACCTTAACTTATGCATTGGTTACTTTAAATCACCAGTGTCCAACTCAAGGCTCGGGGGCCAAATCTGGACCTTTAAAGAATTAAATTTGGCCCGCAGGAGAAAGTAAAAATGCCCAAGAAAACATGAATCATTGTGTAAATTACAAACTAATTCAGTTGTAGTCCCTGCCAATGCACACATTTAATGAAAATCCACAATAATTGCAGGGCTCAAAGTTTTCCCATGCTTACACCACATGATGGCAGTTACAGTATTTTCAAAATGTTGAAATAACTCAAAATTTACCCCAAATCCTGCATTATTCTCAAATTAATTAACAATGGATCGAAATAATCAAAAAATTTTGAGTGAAGATCCTGCAAGGACTGATAGCTGTCAGTTATTGTTTTATATATTTTACAAATATTTTCTACGTGAAAATTAAAACTAGGATACATGAATGATATATTTCTCATTTCCAGCCGACTTCAGAACAAATTGGTCACTGTTTGGCCCCTGAACCAAAATGAGTTTGATGCCCCTGCTGTTAAGGCGTAGAGTGAAAATGTTTTAGTTTCTCCTATAGGTGTGGCCATGTCCCACCTTACTCACTACAGACAGGGGATTCTCCCAGCCTGATTGTTTTAAAGTTCCTAAAATATGTCCCTTTATGTCATAAAATAACTAAATTCACTCAGTGAAGTAGAGCTGGACCTCTGAGTAATGGAACAGTAAAGGCAACACAGCTTTAACTATACAGTGACATCAAACACTCCCTGTACTGACTAATTATGACACCTTTACCCTTTCAATTCTGAAATTACCATTCAATTATAATTATCAACGTTGGGGTTGCATTTCCTTTTTTGCAACTGTTGTCAAACTAGGAATGGAATGAATTTCCTTGACATCACTTGAAAAGAGAGGAAAAATTCAAAAGCGATTGTCTCGATGTCACTTCCTAAACAGCTCCACTTCCTCCCCCTGCCTTTGCCAATCTACCAGAAGCCACGCCTCTACTTTTGTCATCACGAAACATAACGTTTAACACACCAACACACATGTAAAATTGTTTTTCACAAATAAAACACTTACGGTAGTTTGATTAAAACATGTTTATTACGTGTCCATGAGTAATAAGCAGCTCAAAGATAAATTCTGTCCTCCATGATGCTACGCTGCTCAGAGTGATACCTGCTTTCTGTTGTGACGCGCGACCTTGTTGTCATTCACAGTTTACGTACGCGCATTCACTTTGATTGACAGAGTCCGCTACAGGAAGTCAAAGCCTATTGGATAGGCGATCACGACGCAATTTGCAATTTGTATAGAGGTCTAGAAGACGAAAGCGAGACTTATATACGGTACATTGAGGTATATGAATGACCACCGGCAGTAGACCACAGTAAAATACTAGTATTTTTTTGCAATTCAAACGAATGGTACATAAACGTAGATTTCTCAGAAACTCCAGATATCAGCTTTAACGTAAGGTCACCACCCACGTGATCAGTACGTACGTTTGCTAGTTTAAAGACTTGCACACACAAAACAAAGCTTGTTAGGTGTGAAAAATGGCCCAGATTTCAGTTTCACTTGCAAATTTATTGTGTTCATGGCATCATACATTCTACTCATCTCATCACACACGTTTCCTGTTGCTTTTCAGGTTGCAATGTGGCTACCAGTCATAAGAGTGCTGAAATAATCAAACATATTTCATTAGATATGTGGGAGTTTGTTATGCTGAGTGGGCAATAGCCGATTATTACCACAGCATGACTACTTCAGTAAACCTCTAAATGCGATTGGACTTTTTATACAATTGTATTATTAGAATAAAAACACATTGTCAGTTTGAAGGTAAACATACTCATGCGTCATATTGTGGTCGTATTATGTTAAACCGTTAAAAAAAAGCTTTAAATGATATTGCAAGTAGTGTTACAGCTCCGAAACATTTAAAGAAACTGTTTAATTCCATTCAATTCAACTTTATTTATATAGTGCCAAACACAATCTCATTGCACTCGTAAAATTTAAAGTAATGTTTTAATGAAAAAAGTGGCAATGGAGAGGAAACGCTACATTTTAACAGGAAAATAAACTCCAGCAGAACCGGACTCAGAGGTGACAGCCATGTGCTGGATCGGATGGGGTTAGTTCACAATTTGAGGAAAAATTAAACATTTTTATCAGTTGTCAAACAAAAAGGTCGGTACCGCTGCTTCAAGAACGCGAGGTAAACATTGTAAACTGTTGTATAACGTCATTGAAGAGAAATACACAAAGTTCCCCTAATTGTTGCCAGTACTTAGTTCTTGCATGATTTGATGCTGAACAACCTTAAATTGTGTAATATGAGAAACATTTTTTTCGTGAAAAAATATGTCAAAATACTAAATTCGTATTATTTTTTCTAAAACTCAAGAACACTTTTAAAGTCAAACCTACCAATTCTGTGTGCAAGCCTACTGGGGGTTACCCATAGCAGCCAGACACCTGCTTGGTTTCCCAACAGTGAGGAAAGTGAAGTGAGTGTGACATATAGAGGGCAGGTGGTGGCAGTCATGTAGAGTATGCAAGTGCAGTCCCAATCTGTAGCGTCTTAGCTCCATAATTGCTTATTTTTTTCTTAGCGATCTTCAATTATGTCATCAGGCCTTTATGGAGTACTCATTATTCAGAGCAACAAACAAGCTGAAAGTAACTCTCAATCCTACAGAGACATGGGAAATGCATTGCAGCGAGAGACTTGAGTCACTGAGTGAAACCAACAAGAACCAACATGACACCTGGCATTTTACTGCTAAAGTGGGCTGTTGCACACTGCTGAGCACAATGGTCAGACACGCTTCTTAATTGTGCAGGTTTGAGCTGAAAAAATGTTACACATTTATACATTAAAGGAATGAAAAACCTAAAAATTTGATTTGGTAATTTTTTTTATTTTTTTTTTTAAATCAAAATTTGAAAAATATAAACAGAGTGATCATAGTTTGATCATTTGTAAACCACAAAATACATTTTATAAAAAATAAAAACTTGAACTTAAACACCATTTTTGTTTGTCCTTTTTGTTTTGTTTTTTTTTTTTACAAAATTAAATTTAAAATAAAGAGTTTAAATTGTAAAAAAAAAAAAAATTGTATTCATGCACTTGTTTTCTACAGATAAAATCTGCATTACTTGATAAAATCGTTTGGGATATATTTGAAAATATAAATCACTGTAAATATCCACCTTTAATTGTCAATGTTTAATATTGATGTATTGCTTGCCAGACTTTCCTTTAATGCTCTTTTTTATTCCTTAAAATCAGTGGAAACATAACAAAGTCACTATTTACTTAATAGATTAACTGAAGGTCGGAATTCAATGTCATGTCACAAAACTTTGTGATGATGAAAAAGCTAAATTTTGACTAACAAAAAAAAACCCATCAGTACAGAAAGCCAACGGAAATCAGGCAGTTTTAATTACTAATAAATATTAAAAACCTAAAGCTGAAATAATTTTATTGAAAGCCATTTAAAACCAAATTTAATTCCAAGGATATAGTTAACATAGCAGGCGATAAGGTTTGAAGATATGATGGTTGTCACTTTAAAATCAACTATAAAATAAAAGGTAACAATGTATAATAACCCATGCTTCCAAAAGCTGTCATGTGCCCTGACTTAAGTCTGTGCAAACATTTCCAAGAGGGTCATTAGTTAACAGTTGAAGGTGTTGACCATAGTGAAGCAGATAAAAGGACTCAAAGGAAAACAATGTGGAGGTGGGCTGGTACCAGTCACATCGCACAGGGATTCCAGGGGTTATATGCTAAGTCCTGCTAAGAGCCTCAAAGGGCAAACACTGAACACTTCTGCACCAGTGTCTCCAAACCCAGCCAGACTCCAGGCACATAAACATTAAAAATATCACTTTCACATTTGGTTTAACACTTTCACACTTTGTGTCTCTGACACCCAGAGAGAAGGACTGTGAAAGACAAAACACCGCTCTTGGATAAGGATCATGTTAATGCCTATCAATTAGGATCAAAAAGGGATTAACCGGCATGGCTGCGGCGGTGGGATGGGAGCCCATGCAAAGTCACTGAATACGAGGGGTCACACCCCCGACTTCATTAGGCCTGACCTTTCCCTGCCATTGTGTGAGGAGACCCTGCAATCTGTGCCTGCAGTCGAACCCTTCTTTGGAGCCTTGTGGGGAAGTCACACATATGACATGAAGAAAAGCTGTTCCAGATCAGCGAAAAATGAAATATTCACTTTCAAAGTCTGCAGAGCCTTATCAGATTCCTGCAACTTAGCACAGGTGAGTATTTACTCATTAACTCCCAAATTCCAAATCGAGGACATATTCTCTTCCCATGCACCTTGGAGAGAGGCAAGCTTTACTAATTAGTCATAGTGACGCCTCTCTTTACTGTGATGTACCGCAGCATTGCATTGATGAGCTCAAACTCTAGCGTGCTGTCTTAATTTAGGAAAAGGCAAATGGCAAGTGAAGGCAGGTACTCCAGGTGTGTGAAAAATAAGCCCCAATTAGGGAAAAATGCAGGCCCACCCTCCAGTGTCACATATCTGACTTTAAAGGAAAAACTTAGTAAAACAGCTCAACTCCAGAGGTAATATTTCTTAAATATTAGAGAAGAAAAAGCTTACACTGAACAATTACACACTGATAATATACAACAATGGAGCCTGACGCATTTTCTTTTCTTAAATCAATATTTTACCAAAGCAAAAAATACAAAAATCTCAACAAAAAAAAAGGTTTTCTTTATTTTCTAAACAACAAGTAGGAGATTTAAGAGGATTATTCACATGTTTCAGTCCTACAGGACAGGCAAGGTTAATTACCTCTAAATTACAGTTTGCCTGCATCTATCTGTCATTCTGAAAGCAAAGATCTTCAGTAGGGATAGAACCATATGGATTTTTAGGGCCAATGCCGATTTTTCTTGACGATACGAACTGCTGATTTTCTTGAGTCGATACTACTTTTGCCCCCTCAATTTACATCATAACAATTACACAATGATAACAAATGGTACAAGTCTAATTTTTTCAAAAAATGAACATTCATTGTAATTAACAAAGGTGAGTTAAAACAAGTAAAAAATATTTAACAAATATTAGAAACAGGTGATGTAAAACAAGAACAAGTAAAAAATATTTCAGCTCTCTGTAAATAATGCGGATCGGCGAACGCAGCAGCCCACATCTGCCGATACACGTAAAAAATGCAAAAATCGGCCGATAATATCGGCCGGGTGATGTATCGGTCCATCTCTAATCTTCATGTTCCAATGTATTGTTTCTTTGATCAGAGATCGAGCCTGGATTTGTATAAAATCATCATGAGGTAACCAAAAATATTTGAAAAAAAATCACAAGTAGCACAATTCAATAAAGCCAAAACTATTATGGAAATATACTTTAGGATTAAAAATAGATATACTGATATTGAATGAACAACAGAATAGTATAGTTGAATGCAGTAAGAATTTATTTTTTGTCTAAAGTGTGTCGAAATTATAAATGTTAAACAGCTTCTAAAATCTGTAACTTAAAGTTTTTCCTCATGCCTTCTTTAGAGGTTTATATAGACACTGCAAGTTAAACTCTGACCTTCTACTCCAGAGTTGTACACAAAGCAAAGTGAACCTAAAATTGACCCATCCGTACCCAGAGAAATAGAGTATCAATCAGTAGCATGGTGGAAATATTGGGTTTGAACTTCATGTTATTTGTGTGGCCGCGATCCAGCATTTGCTCTTTTTGGACTAAGAACTCGATGCAACTCCAGAGTTAAGTAGATAAGCAGAAGTTCGTTTCAGGCCAAAAGTTTCCACCCAGAAGGTAAGTACGATACTTGTTCAGGCTGCTGCTCAGTTTAAGCAGGCATGTAGCCCAACACTGCAGTCAAACAGTGGTCACCCAGGCCGAGAGCCCTTTCTCAACCATTTATGCGGGTGTTAAAGATGAGCACACAGCATTTTGAGGGCCAGTGCTGGAGTTGCAGTAGAGTGAAAACAAGAGGGCAACACAGTAGCTGGAGCTCCCAGTACATGAAACCAGCTAAGAAAACTAACACCAAACACACCGATCAACCCAAGTAGAGTGTTTACTTTCTTTTCTACACCAAATAATACAAGCATTTCTACAACAGTCGTTAAAGTCATAATTAAAACTAATTCAGATCAAACATTATTTACACAGCTGTAGTTGAAGGTTAAATACATAACCTCGGCTCAGTGAGTCACATGTTGTTCATTGATAAATAGTAAAACAGAAAGGAATGTGATTCACATGCTAAAATTGAGATTTTAGCGAAATCTACAAAATATACAGTTATACAAAATATACAGGCTATATGAAACACATGAAAATAAAAAGTAAACTGCAAAAGCAGAATTGGAAAATATTTCTTAAGCAAAAGCAAGAGTTATGAGTGACTATGCAAGGCAACCACAATCATATACCGTATATGTGAATGGTGAGTGGTAACTCATACCCTGGCAATACACACCTTAACTTAAGCGCTTTAACTGAAACTCTTATATCCATGCACTTTGTATTGTTGATTGACTGAATGTATTGTATTTATGTACTTTAAGAGTTGAGAATAATGTTTGTTTTGTGACCTGACAAGGGACAACAGATACAAATTTGCAATTTTTTCTAACTCTGGCACATTTACAATGTGTATTTTTAATTTTTTTTAGTTTTCATCGATGTGCACTGGCCCTTTCAAATAAAGAAAACAAAATATTATTTTTCTTTTTTTTTTTTCCAATGATCTTATCTTTAAGATGACAGGTTCATTTGTATTGTCCCATCTACAAAGCAGCAGAGCTGAAGCCCAGCTTAATGTTCCCGACAGACACTGATGTGTTCTATGAGACACAGGCTGGCTTTCATAGGGGTCTTAACATTGGAGGAAAACAAGTATTCAAAAGGTCAAAGGTCATCTAAACCTTTTCCGAGAGGCAAACTATTTGCTCTTCAAGACAATATAAACTACAGGTAAACTACTAAATTAGATGTAGCAATGTGTGAAGTACTCATGGACTAATTTAAGTTAAATTTACTACCCAGGTAATGCGACTCCTAAGATCCATCATCTAAAGTCTTTATTTTTTAAATTTAATTAAGAAAAACATGTTATAAATCATCATTAAGCCCGTATTGATTCTATATTGGTGTAATGGACAGGCTACACACCTCTGTGTGGTGTTTATGGAGGTTTTTTCTGTTCAAAAGGAGTTTTTTTTCTTCCCATTGTCGCTGATTCTGCTCACGTGGAATTTTTTTTTTTCATTAGCATAACTATATTTTGTAATGAATGCCATGAGGTGACTTCTTGTATTTGCCGATGCATAAATACATTTAAATAATAATCGATTCAGATGCATTTAAAGAAAATGTTTGTTTTTATTGAACAGAAATACATTCTAAAAAGCAATTCAATAGGAAAATAAAAACAAAGAATGTAATTTACTTTATTACAGCTATTAAATTATACTCAATGTATTAAAATAAAAGGTATATATTTGTGTGTGTGGTCTATATTATTGTCTTATATGCCGTTATTTAAGGTATATATTGTAATAAAATAGTATTAGTCATCTAAACTTCTTAATCAAATTGTTGAACAGCCAAAAATTACAGTTTGGGAATTAATATTTTTTGTAAAAAGTTCTTCAAATGTAGGAGGTCTGTAACAATTCATATTTATTCATCTTTTACAGTTCATATATTATTGTAGTACATCTGTATTTCTTTACATCATAATCATTTAATTTGAGGGCTGTTGGTCTTGGTTTTAATTAATTTTCAAATGAGTTGAAACATTTACTTCAATTCCAAAAAGCAACAAAAACTAGACTTTCACAATTAAAAACACTACTCGGGACATGGTAAAAATATGATATTTCTAAAAATTATTTTTTACTGAACATCCGTGGAGCACCAAAGTAGTTGTTCCCAATTTTCCCAAAATGACATTTGTCTGGAAGTTCAGGCTTTCAACAAGCTTCATTACAGTTCCTGTATTGGACCAGCACTAAACCTAAGATGGATGCTGATGGCGTTGAGATGTTGAAGACTGAGAATGACGAAAGGTAACAGCTGTGCTATTAGCAGAGACCAAACAAATGGATCCATGTTTTTTGGCAGTCAGCCAGAAGAGTCCTTAAAATACAGTGGAAGCCTTGATTCAAAACACACCACATCAGTGTCAAAGTAAACTGCATCATCACACACATAAAGCTAGTGAGATAGACAGAAGATAGCAGCAGGTGCTGCAGTGGAAAACAAGCAACGTTTAGAAAAATGCTCAGATTTTCGTGAACAGAAATATGTTCATTAGAGTGTTGGAGTCGCTAGAACGCTGATGAAAGCCTGTTTTCTCCAGTCATCATCATGATTTTAGACCATGTGACCTCACTGTGGGAGGAGACAGTGATCCAACAAAAAACAGAAAGCAGATTTTTTTTTATCAGCATTTTCCAGCTATTCCTCAAATAGGAGTCGCAAGATCTAGATTATGTCCATGAGTATGTCATAAAAAGATTCTTTTTTTTTTTTTTTTTAAATCAGTGTTGGTATAAAATATTGCAATGTAGGCATAACTGACAACAGTCTCTATGCAACATTTAAGATGAAAAACATTTCCATAATGCCGTCTCATTCTCTTGAATTTAAACTATTAACATTAAATGTTAACAGTGCTCAAAAGCGCTTTAATAAAAAGATGAATTAAAAAAACAAAAACAAAAAAAAAAACAAAAAAAAAAAAAACTTACCACTTGTGTGTACACACGGCGCTGAAGTGAGTGGGAATTCAGAGGTCCTCTGTAAATAAAAAACAAAAAAAAAATAAATAAATAAATTTAGCACACAACTGTGATCTACACTTGGCGTGGCGCTACCGCAATGAGGAAGAAAAACTCAAAATTACTACCTTACTGTTACGCCAACACTAAAGCATAACATTTGCAATATAATGCAGTAAACTTTATCTGGAGCAAATTGTACAAAAGAAAAATATTAGAAAAAGGTCAACCTGGTTTCATTAAAAATTAGGTCTGGTATAATGTTTAGTTCATTAGATTAAATTTCTAAAAAGGAAAAATAAATATGGCTTGGCTTTAGAAAATTAATTAATAAAATCCACATACATGCAAAACTGTATACCTTATTTCCTAAATGTTTTAGGCTACAGCTACATACCATGAATGATTACTTTTATTTCACCAAGTACAGTATACAAATTACTGATAAAACCAATTTCCTATAAAATTACAAACATGCGTTTGCATCGTTAAAACTAATCCTATTCTCAGACAGTTCATTTATCTAAGAATAAATAAATAAAGAATTAGGTTTAAGGTTTAATTTACTGCCTTGTTGGTAAATTATCTTGCTTAAACCTTGCACAACATTTATGAATGACCTTGAATAAAAAAAAAAAAATCTACTATTTTATTTGGGCTTCAGAGAAAAACAAAGTAAACAAGCAGTTAAAACACATCAGACAGTGCGGTGGTAATAGGCTGAAGGAGCTGCCTGACAGCAGACAAGTATGGACTCAGTAGATGATAATGAAGAGCTCTGTCCCGGCTGCTCACTGATATGGCAAACAGATAAACATCAAAGACTTTGAGCGTTAAAGTATCTTCTGTTGTCAAAAAGAAGCTTGGAGCATTTTTTTTTTTTAAAGGCAAGGTCAATATTACCTCCAGTTTACCTTATTGAGCAACAAGAATTATGGTTATGTTTAATTATTGTTGAAAGAATGAAGTAACAAATACTGGTAGCTATTAGCCATTAGCGTGCTATTAGAAAACACTGTGAGAAATATAGATAATCTCTCACTTTGATAAGAATAGAATTCACGTAAAAACGAGTTAAGCAATCAAACACATTTATAGGCAGTTGTAATATTCAAACATGTTCACCTCAAGTACAGAAACAAAGCTAAAATATCTAACTGACAATTAAATGCAAATACTTTCATAATCTAATGTTAATTTCTATACAAGAACGTAAAAAAGCATTACATTTAATTGATGTTTCGTTATTACTATAAAAGCCAGCGGACAGTGAGTTAATGTAAAATAGAAGTTTATCAATCAGCAAACTACGGAACTTCATAAAATGCATATATCCCTAGTTCTTTCAAAAATGTGCTTTTGCAAAATAAATATATTTTTCTAAAAGCCGAGTTAATTCTTTCCATCTCTGCCTGTCAACAAAATACCAGTTTTTTTTCTTATATTGAATAAACAAAATATATGAAACCAAATGTTTTGAATTTACAAAAACGTGCAGATCGTTTTTAGTTCAGGAACTAGAAACCCAGAATAACGCAGTTTATGGAAAAGTAAACCATGGCATCATCACAGTTCATAACTACAGCTCTGGGCTAATCTGGCTGCGGTAGGCACTGGAGAAACATACAAAATGGCTACCAAGCACATCACTATTAGACATAAACAACGCAAGCAAAACAGGTTTATAACTTAAGCATTAGCTAAAAAATATTGAACTAGCCCAGTTAATGGTAGCACGAGCCACAGATTATTAAAAAAAACATCATCTGAAAGATTTGCATCATAAAGTATTTAAAAAAATTACAGTACTTTTGATTCACTGTTAAAGTATTGCCTGTTAAAGAATTGCCCTTCCCTACATTTTTTCCCCCACCATAAAATATTGTTTGTACATAACAGAAACCCAAATGTTGGCAGCCATCTTGCCCTAAAAAAGCAGACAGAGGAAGGGGGGAGGATTGCTCCATGAATCATATGACTGTCTGCAGAAAGCTGCAGCAATGGCGCCGGGACGTTTCTGTGGTAGCTGTGGATCAGACACAGACAAATTTGTAAGAAAAGTGTAAATTAATGCTTCTAAACCAGTTACTGTTCTTGGCTCGTTCTATTCACACTGTGCTAAGGATGTAGTACAAAAATGACTGTAAAAATACAGTTAAATTAGGACCACAAATAATGCATCTTATGGGTTTTGAAGCTTGTGCTAAATTATTAATTTCCTTTCCATTTATTACAGTCAGAAAGTAAATTATTTGACAACAAAGAAACTTGAAGCATGTGTTCTGAAACATGGAAAAATGGCTTCCCATTAATGTACAAAGTGCAGGAAAAACTCACCTCTATGTCATTTGGGCTGTCCAGAATATAAGGAGTGAATAAACAGGAAAATAGTGGAAATGCTTTAACTAAAAGTCCATACAATAATAAATTACATTAGCTTAATGTTATGTCTTTTTTTTTTTTTAGTTTGTTCACATTTTGTATACTGTATTATTCTTATTTTGATTTTTTTGTTCCCTGGTGTATTTTCTGATACTACTGAATATGATTTATTCTATTTGTTATCATGTGCACGTTTTCCCGCCACCCTGTCAGGTGAGTAGCCAGGCACGTGCGGGGTTAATCAGCTACATGACGTCAGCACAGGTGCGTCACCTGCGCATCATCCTGGTTGAATGAGGTCAAGTTCCCCCAACAAAAACCGCGACTGAATGAAAGTGAAAATACTCAGTATTTCAACCTAAAATGCAACAATAACACAAAATAAAACATTATTTCACCACCGACGACAACACTGTACCAGAGGAAGACGATTTTTGCTTAGTGTAAATATTATTTTAGGTCGAAAAAAACACCCCTCAGTATAAACACATTGGTGTGAACACAATGCAGCAACCTCACAGTGCACTCTGGAGCTTGACTTACCTGCCTGCGCATGAAGAGCAGTCTGCAGGAGGAAAAACTTTCACCGTGGTTTATCTTTACACATTTATGGCCAAGAGAAGCGACTCCTCGGGGGCGAAGGCGTCCGAGGAAGGACAGCAAACAGCAGCAGCAGCTCCGCGGTGGGAGGCGTCCTGGTGAGACCAGCACACAGACGCACAAAAGTCCATTTCCAGTTATATCAATTACAGACAGACTCCAGACAGTCTGCTCGCGGTGACGTGCCTGGCTCCGCTGCGCGTGCACGCAGGATGGCGCGAGAAGCTTGTGATCAGATTCTGAGCGGCACCGCAGCGCGACCAATGAGGAAGAGGAGTGCTGTCTCGTGTCCAATCAGAGTTGCGTATGGCGATGAGCGCCCGCCTCCCCGCTTCTCCTGGTTCGTCTGTTGACAGTGCGCTGCAAAAAAAATAACAGTCTGAGTTAAAGCAGTTCACTGCGCTGGGATGTGGGTCACTGGCTGCACGCTGTTCACTGTGGGAAAATAACAGAGATGCACTAATAGAAAATCATAGCATACATCACTGCGACACAAACAAACCCGGGATGAGCTGTACATTTAATAAACATAGTTCATTCTTACTTTATGTTTCTCTATTACACATATGCTATGAAAAAAAAAAAAAAACATTTCAAAGTACTGTTGTTCATCCTTGAGGTCTGGACCTCGTGTGGGGTTGCCTGAAATGTCTAGTAATTGTAAAAAATAAATATAATTAAATAATAATTAATAAATAAAAATAGAAATTAGGTTAAAAAAAATAGATTAAAATTATATTTTTACATGTTTATATTATTATTATTATTTCTTTCAAATAAACATCACACAATAAATATCAAATAACTATACCCTAAACTTTCTCAAATATAAATCTAGTTCAAATAAAATGCATATTCTATATCAGCAATTCTCAACTGGTGGGTCGGGACCCAAAAGTGGGTCACAGACCTGTACTGGGTAGGTCGCGGACACCTGGTCAAAAATAAATATATACTTAATGTCTCTCATGTTGGAGTTGTCTTTTATAAATGTATAGATTATGTTTTGTTTTTTTTTAAAAAAAAAAAAAAAAAAAAAAAGGATTAAATGTTTTCAACAGCTATTTTTGGAAAAACTCCTATAAAAGTGGGTTACAATTTAATTGACGTGGCAAAATGTGGGTCCCAGGGTGAGACCAGTTTAGAACCCCTGCTATATATGGTATTTGTAGAACACTTTAAGAAACAAAAAGGACTCTGGGATCGTCGGACATTTGTGATATCAACATTGAGTCACGACCTGAAAAAGGTTGGGAACCTCTGACTTATTCATTATAGATAGATAGATAGATAGATAGATAGATAGATAGATAGATAGATAGATAGATAGATAGATAGATATAACCCCATTCATATGTGTATGCATAATAATATGTACATATATATTTCATTCTAGATATAAATATGACTCAAAAATATTTATTTAAGCTCGAAAAACAAAATATACTCCTCTATATGAAGTCCATTACTCTCAAAAACAATCATGTTTGCTTTCCCAAGCATTGCAAGCTGCTGATCCTCATGAGCTGACATTATAAATGTATTGTTCCACACAGAACAACTTCCAAGTTGCATATAAAATCATGCCAAAGTCTGCTTTACAATGCATACAGACAAGTTTGTTGTAAAGAAGCCCTGTCCTTTGGATGGAAAATAACAAGTCTTGTCTTCTTAGGCTTTGCACCCTTTTATTTTGCATTGTTATGGAAAACCACTGGATTTGGACAGAGCACAGAATCATTGAGGTCACCATAATAGAGAGTGACAGCACCCCTTTTCAAATCTATTTAGAAGTAAAATCAAAATTCCTGGGAAAGTGAATCCACTGTGCACAGAGTATCTTATGCTTTGTTTGGAAATGGATGTCTTGAGTGCTGAGTGCATACTTAAAAACATGTACAATTTACTGTATTAATAAGATCACAAAAGCAGTCATTTTAGAATACTTTCAACGCTATCTTTATTTACTAGTCTTTGCAGTAGCAGTTATATATGATGAAAAAAAAAATAGTTAAACCCAGGCTGTAAGCTTTCAATAAATGGAATATCATATTACTTCTAAAGTGAATAAGAGGACAATTGCAAGCTCAACACTTTTTCTGTTCAGCTCCCAAGTCCATTAGGAGTCACAGTCTACCCTTCACAGTCGCTTTGCACTTTCTCAAATTAAAAATCTCATGGCTGATCCCCTCCATTGCTCTGCCTTTCAGATATTGACCTTGTGATGATACAAAATAGCTTCTTCCTCACTGCGGGACCCCATAATGAGCCAATACAAAGAGGCTTCAGTTCACTGCTCACCTCCCTTTGGTGTCTTCCAGGGTTATTGTCAACCTTTGTCAGCCCAGGAGGAATTTGGGGTAAAAGATTTTCCTGTAGTCTAACAGTACTCAGACAACTTCTACTCTCAAGCTAAAACACAAAGAACAGAAAGAAACTGGGAGGAGAAAAAAGGGGCTGGTAAGAGGCCTTTAAAAAGTTACAAAATCAATAGTAAAAACCATTTATTTGGTTGCATCATCTCATAATCTTGGGTGTGGCAAGCCAGCTATATAATAAGCTTTCATTCCAGGGCCAAAAAAATGATGACATTATTCTTCATTTATTCATATATGAATAATTTATTCAGAATAATTTATGGATATATAAATGAGAAGACCAAGAAGTCTAAGGTCAAAAATGAAAGGACTTTTTTATGCATTTATTCAAATGTTAAAGTTCATTCATCTTCTGAACCAAATACATCTACAGGTTTGCAGGGTTCTGCTGCTGTCTAACCCTATAGTTAGTGACATATACACAGACGCCAATGAACCTATAACACACATGTCACATGTTTTTAGAATATGGGAGAACATGTATACTCCTTCCTCTCACGCTCCCATTTGGTGGTCAAAGGCTATCAAAGGAGGCAGGACTGATTATGGAGCAAATGGATAAATTATCATTACAACCTCATTTAGGTGCACGACAATGAAATACTCAATTGTGGACTTCATCCACTTGTTTTTCCCAACAAATATTTATTATCAGGATGAAGACAAACAGAATAATGCCTGAAGTAGACTGCTAAATGTTTACTATTTTTCAAGATAAAACATTAAAATGGGTGACATTAAATCTAAAATGGCTTGGGGGGCCACCTCTGCTTGACAAACATTAATGTAATCTGTCCAAAGCTGTTCAATACAGTATGAGGATCTATATCAGGTGTCTCTATAGAAATAGAACAAGGCAAATTTATTTGTATGGCGCATTTTAAACTCAATGTGCTTTACATGATCAAAAAGTGCAGCAGAAAACATTCAACGGCATAAAGTTGGCAAAATAAATAAATAAATAAATAAAATAAAATAAAAATCATCACTAAAATCATTTAAAATCATCAACAAACACATTACATGGAGAAAAAGAGACCAATGATATCACCAGCCATATCACTGTGAGTTTTTCTTTATTAGTCCTTAAACTTTTACAGAAAAATTAGTTTTACAATAAATTAGCGGCTGATGAAATGTTACAGAGTACAATTATCATAACAAAACCTTTTACAGCCAATAATATGAGAATAACAAGCAAACAAAATAACAGTCTAAAACTTTGCAACCAGTGAGAACAGGGATTATTCTTCCTACATGGTAAGATCTGTCAGGATGAACATTTTTCTATGATAATTACTTAAAGTTTAAAACAAAACCATACAAGCCTCAACAAGATTGTGTTATTTGATATTTGTTTTGTTTTTCTTGTGTAAAGGACCCTTTGAGAACTTGAGATTTGTCCCAGGTGACCACCTGCACCATTGTTGTTTTCTGAATACTTACAGCACATGTATCAAACCCATTGGACTCACTTGAATGTTATATTCTAATCAGACCAATATTTGTCATTTCTACATTCCGTGCTGCCTGTGACCAATGTTGTTTTCCTTTTGATTGATTTGGAACTTTAGATACATATCGGTATTTGTCAATTACAAACTATTATAAATGCTAAAATAATTTTAATTCACTAACAAACTGAAATGTTTGAATGTACTCTCTTGTAAGGGATGCTTAAAAGTATATGAACTGTTCAGACCAGGCCCTGTGGCTATTGGTCAATATCTGTAGAGCAGGTTTAAAGTAGGTAATATATGTATAGTGCAGTAATCATAAATAGTTTAGATTATGCAAAGTATTTCATTGAACTATAAATAGATAGTTTGTTATTAAGAAAAAACTGAAGGAAATGCAACCCTGTTATTGTAGTGCAACTTTGTTACTAAACATAGTAACAGGTTTGCTAAGTCATGATATTGTTAGCTTTTTCTCAGGAATAGAAACTAGCTGTTTTGCTAACTTTTACTGTTGACCAAAAGACAAACTTACTTAAGTAAATAAGTAAAGAAAAAAAAAAAAAAAAAAAAAAAAAAATTTGTTCTATCTTGATCATTTGGGTAACAGTGTTGCATGAGATAGATTGAGATAAAAAGAAAAAGATGTGACTTTTCTCTACCCATGTGACGAATTTTGTGGGACACAGATTTTTTGCATAATAATTAACATTTAAAATAGTATATATAATAAAACAAACGTTTCCACAATTACAAGAGACATCTATCAACAAAATAATACAAAAGAAAGGAAACAAATAGCATTTTAAGTGTTTTAGTTAAGGTTAAATTTTGTCATCAAGGGGGTGGGACAAGAGAAAATTGCAATTTTGGGGGGTATTCCAAAGACATTTGGTGTTGGTGTTTAAAAAATTTTTTTCAAAAAATATTTTTTCCAATTATTTAGATTTGGTGTTTGTTACTTATCAACTAATTGCTTTAACAATTTGGACATTGATTTTAGGAAATTTAATGACTGGGATGAAAAATGTCCTCCAATTTTGGAATGACCCTTGACTATTCCACATTAATATGAATTTTCTAAGCTTATGATATTATTTCAATGCGTTTATGTATTTTTTTCTAGACATATTAACTTTCATTCATGCCAAAATTTGCACAGGAAACAAAAAGTTTTATATAATTTTCGAAAATTATGAAGAAAATAATATCTCTATATAACAGTTTAATTGAACTTGTTAACCTATTTGCATGCAGGTATTTATTTCATGTATTTATTATTTTATTGTCATTTGAGCCTGATTTGCCGCTCTGCTGACTGCGTTGCCAGGTGGGGCTGATACCCGCAAAACTGACAGGCCTACAACTATCCCCAGACAAAAATAAAGGCTTTTTATAAGTTAAACAAATACGATCACTGAACACATAGCAGCTTCTTTCTACTCAGTAAATGTAGACTGCATTTAACATTGATATATCGAGACTTTGATTACATTTTATGCATCATTATTATTTGTTCAAAATTGTTGCAGTGCAGCCCATTTAAATTTTATAAAAACACCAGCCATAAAAGTGCACCTTCACGTATCACAATTTTGTTTTTAAATTGATAGATGGATTACATGTATTTAACTATAACACCAAATACGAGGTTATCACAATTTTGATGCGGGAAATCACCGCTTGCGTCTGGCAACACTCAAGTCTGCCCAGTGCATACACATCTCGTCGTGTGTGGAAGTCGTCTCTGCGTACAGGCTGTTCCCTCGCTAAATTTCACATTTTGTCCCGTCAAATGCACGGTGTAGGGTTCTAGTGTGTCTGTACGTGGGTCGGAGCTGGCACTATGTCGGCCAACACTCAGGGTGAGTCCTATCTATGATTGATAAAGAGTATGCCGTTAGCTGTGATGCTAAGGTTCAGTAGCATAGAGGGAAGGCCACACCATGGTGGTTAGCTTTGGCTAAGCTACAGAAACGTTCCATTGACAAACGGTATATGCGAACTTTAGCTCGGCAGCTAAGCTAGTAGCATATTTGAATGTATTGTCTTTTATAAACACATTGTTTGTGATCTTCAATTGACTAAAAAAGACACCCAAAACGACACAAGATTTACGTTTAGCAATTCCAGCTAGTTCATTTGCCTTTTTTAAAAAAAAATATATGTTCAGGTTTTCGTTTATTCAGACAAGGTTTTTCAGGAAAATTTTAACCCCTGACATGTCAACTACCAGTCTTCCTCAGAGGTGATGTGCGCTGATGTATCCCAAATCACAATAACATTTTCACTAACAATTTTTACTCATTCACTGCCAGCCATTTTCAGAGCAACCAACCCCCTCAGTGCCAGGCGTTTGAGATGATTTTCACTGACCCACAGAATATTTTGTCCTATGACAATCTGACATCTGAAACCAGATTTTGAAAGATTAGACTCTCTACTTTCATCAAACAAAGGAATTTTGTTTCTAGCTTGTTTTGTTCTTCCATAATCAGCAGTTGAATAGAGGCAAATTTCACACAAATCACCAATTTATGTCCACATTACTAAACCAAATGATATTTATAGACGTGAATGGCACTCAATGAATTAAGAACCAGACTATCAGTGATTTGATGATTTGTGACGTAACCGACCATCTACTATTTTTTTTTTATGTTTTTTTTTTTTGTTTTTGTTTTTTTTTACAGTATAATGGAAATTATAAGTAAAATAATAGTAATGAAGATAAAGACTTATATACACAAATACATAATTCAAGATTCTGTTGGTTCACTGAAGGACGAATCAAATATGCAGGATAGGTTTCCGATGACGTCACGAATTTCCCACAATTCCGTAGTCAGCCATGTTATGTGGCAGCTTTTGTTATTTACATCTTAACACAATCAATTTTTGTCCCCCGAAGCTTTCAAAATGACGTCGAAACCGGATAAAAATAGCCAAAAAGAACAAACAATCTACAGAGATTTTTGTAATTTTTTGGATACGTTTATAGCTTTGTACAACAAAAACTGTCCGTTAAAGAAACAAGAAGTTTGCAAAATGTCCTTGTATGACTAAAAGGTTGCAAAACGCTTGTAAAAAGGAAAATAATCTCTACAAAAAATCTATTAAACTAAAAACAAAATAATCTGAGAATAGGTAACTATAAAGATAATTCCACTGATATAATGAGATCAAGTAAGAAATGATATTATTAAAAAAAACTTTAAGAATTGAATAAAAGTAACACAAAAAATGTCTGGGCAATAGTAAATAGTGTATGGTTCTAAAAAGATAGATTATCCAAGTTATTTTATGGACAGCAATGAAGAATGTGATATCAACAAGGTTGTAAACGGTTTTAACAAATTGGTTGTCAATGTTGGTCCGGATCTTGATTCCAAAATAATGGCTATAGAAGAGATTAATAATGCATTAGATAAGAAAAAATTTTCATTGGGCATATTTATAGATCTAAAAAACAGTGGACAACAAACTGTCATGGAAGCTACACATAAGACTCATACAATCTAAGGTTGCAAAGATTATTGCACTAATAAACAAAGTTAAAAACATTCTTGAGTATGATGCTGTTTACATACTGTACTCCCCGTTAATACTACCATACTTAACTTATTGCTTAGAAGTATGGGGCAACAACTAGAAAAGTTCACTACATCCTCTCTTTTTTATTACAAAAGCGTCCTATAGGAATTATACATAAAGTTGGTTGCATTAATCACACAATCTATCTATTTTTAAAATATGGACTTTTCAAGCGCACTGATTTGATAAAACTATATACTGCACTCCTTTTATACATGCCATGTAATGTCCATAAATTATTTTGTAAAAATGACGGGCAGTATAACCTGAGGGCATGTGATAACTTTAAAGTCCCATTGGTGTGTGTGGAGTCCTACTCTGGAATGGTTTGGGGAACCAAAACATTGCAAAAATATTTACAAGTTTAAAAAGAAACATTAAGAGAATATGTTATCAGAGTAAGGAAATGAAGAGTGACTGCTGAAAGTTAACTTCTTAGGTAGTATATATAAAAAAATAAACATAATAAAAGGCAATAACAGTGCTCAAAAGATCGTCATGCTTGAAGACGCTGAACTATAAGAATAGCAGTGATTTTTGTGATATTTTTTTTTTAATATAGACTATAAAGGCAAAGGATGTATCTGGGTGAACAATGTAGGACAGGGGTGGCAAATCCTGGTCCTCAAGAGCCACTATCCAGCATGTTTTAGATGTTTCCTTCTTCCAACACACCTGATTCAAATGAGTAACTCATCATCAAGCTCTGCAGAAGCCTGATAACGATCCTGGTCATTTCAATATGTGTATTTATAATTATGTGTATATTTTATTTATTTATTTATTCAGTTTATTTCCGACATGGTTGCATTCACAGTTTTCTTTTTCTCTTTTTTTTTTTTTTTTTGTACATGCCGAAAAAGGAGACGAGAGAAGCAGGTTGCTTATCCGAGTCCCGTCCCCTATTTTGAACACAGAAAATTTACATCAGAGCTTGTCTCTCTGGTCAAACATTCTCTGGTTCTGAACACAATTTCATTTTTTTTCTTTTTTTTTTGTCCTTTTTTGTGTAGGACTTATTTTCATCTGAAGTCAGTGTTGTCTTCTTTTTTTATTTTTTTTTTATTCTTCCTCTCCATCGTTGTTCGTGTCGTCCTTCTTCTCCGTAGATTTCATTCCCAAACGTTGTGTTCCTCCAGTTCAAAAGAAAAGTTCATCTTCTTTCTCATTGATATGTTGATCTCGTATTCTTGCAAAAATGTCTTCCGAGTTTTTTCTTTATATCTAGCCAAGTTTGCAGCTTGTTTTGTCTCTGCATCAAGGCTATTCCAGCTGGTAATAGCTCTGTTGACAGTGCTGTATTTTCCAATGTTAGATTTAACCCTTAACATTATTGTCTTAGTTCATAAGCAGTGTGTTTGTGTGTGAAACGTTTTTGTATTTGATATGGGAGTGTTTTTAGTGATGCCCTATATGCGAGAATTTGTGTGTTGTATATGCATATATATGTTTCTTGCATGTAAACTGTTTTAACTGTTTTGTGAAAGGAAGCGATCACTGATATGAAATTACGATACTTACAGGGGTGGGAACTTATAAGTTTACTTCCTCCCACTCGTTTTTGAGTTATGTACAATATTATCTATATACAAAAGTATGTCAAAATGTCGTAACGCTGCAAATGTAATGCGTAAAAGTATATGTAATGTACATTGAACTCGGAATAATCATTCAAACATTCCTTACGTGTTCTCTTATGAAGAAAGCACCAAAGCATTTTCTGATGGCTTTCTTGTGTCCCTATGAAAATAGAAAAAGACAAGATTCTCATTTCCCACCATGTAATATATATTTTTTCTTTTTTTTCCCACCACGTACTGTAATAGCCGTATCCACAAAAACCCCATTGACTTCACACTACACATCGTACAGGAACGCCTCAGTAATGACGAAGGCACTCAAAAAACCCACAAACCTCACAGTTAATGACATCTCTGGACTCCTCGAAATTTGTTGCAAAATTCACATACTTTCAATTCAAACAGACAATATACAGGCAAAAAGACAATAGCCTTTTTGGACATGGAAATCCACCACAAAGTTTGTTGAAGTTTGTCTTGACCACAATTGTTTTTATCTTTTGTTGGAAATTGTGTTGTAAATGCAATCGCAGGAGGCAAAATCATCAGGCCTTTTTTTTTTAAACAAACAAAAAAAAAAAAACAACAACCAACATGTTTCCGTGAGACTTGCTGTTATATTGACCTCTGACTAATACCAATTTCATTAATACATTAGATTGATTAACCACAAGTAACTTTTTTATTTTCTTTCTATTTAGGTACACATACATTTATAGGCAAGTTGGGATCATGATCAGTTGATTACATCTATTTAAAGGTAGAAGGAGGTGTCCAGAATTAATCTGAAGTTATCCTACGCAGAGAAATAAAAATATTATCTGCTAAGAAAACTAACTTTTTCTTTATCAGAATGTTAAACTATGACACGATAGTGACCGTTATGTTACGTTTCAGATTATGAGTTTGATGACTTGGACAAACCTGGAGCTGAGCGGTCACGCAGGAGAAGAGGGGAGGATGATCTGCACAGGTAAGCACATTTGAGTGTTGATAATTGCTTTAATATTGTGACAAAATAGCGTGAAATACCTCTTCAAAACAAATCAAACACATTTTCAGCAGCTGGTCGATCAAATGCATTGGTGTGTTTATGGTGTTTAGATAGATGTTTCTATCGATCAAGGAAGAATTCATTTCTTAAAGAGAAACAGAGTTTGACGGTTTTGTAATCTTGGCCAAGTCTGCAAAAACCAAGACTAAAATATTGGAATGCAGAAATGACAACTCTATATGTTTAGAATGAATGAACATGTCATTGTAAATGATCATTAAAAGAATATCACTCAAAGCATTAGTGTTACTTCAGATTTTCTAGCAGCTTCTCTATAAAAAAAAAAGGTTTGGTGTTGTTTACTTTGTTGCAGTTATTTAACAATGAAAGGCAGTTGGTGGGTGACCATTCATATAGATCGATGGATAATTATATGTACAATCAGGGCTGTAAATATTTTGTGAATGACAATTGTGTTGGGGGTCTTTACATCATATGTATACCAGATAAAAACAACACATTTCAGGCTTAATTGAAAACGTTCACATTAGTTTTGAATCTTTTGTAGTCGATCGAGTTGTTGAAACTATAGTCTTCATCAGATGCAATGTTTAGTCCGACTGGTGACAGTCAGACTGTCATGGCCTTGCTGCTGTTTTCTATTCTGTGGTTGTCTTAAGGCTGCGATACACTGCGATTTTTTTCCAATCGTTGTACTCAGCTCCAACTCAGACTGTGCGACTCATGTGCAGAGCCCGAATGTGTGCAGCTCACTATTCATGTTCTCGCACTATATGGACCGACACTCTGACACGATCTGACTCCTCACACTGTACGTTCATACACGACACGTCGGGGTCTTGTTTCCGGAAATGTAACGTACAAATTAGAAGAAGAACTCTGAACCGTTGCCATTAAAACAGACGAAGAAGAAGAACCCGGAAGTGAAGAGACACTCGCAAATCTTCGCAAAAAAAGCTTTAAAAAAGAGGATGATCGACCAGGAACTGGCTGGACAGACGTGGGTAGAACAGTCCGTCAATTTTACAGCTGTCCTACGGTGTTTGTGCATGCGCAGTGTGAGAGTTTAAGGTAAGTCGGTCCGTGGCACTGTTTCAACTGTGAGATACCCTCACAAGAAGCTCATGAGGAGCGACTGGGTTTCAAACATGTTTGATTCCCTTACGACCATATGATTGCTGATCGGGAGCTGGTCGTGAGGTGTTAGATGCTTCTCGTGACCCCATGTATACTACACGATGCACGACACACGATCTAGCAGAGACTCGCACGATCCCAAAAATAGACACATAGGTCGAAAATCGGCTCAAAATGGGCCAAAAATTGCACAGTGTATGCCTGCTTTTAATGAATGCAAAGTATAAGTTCATGGCCCTAATAAATTAATTTATTACGTTCATTACTTGTCAAAGCTTTTTTCTGAATGCGAGAATATCGCTCAATGCTTGACACCACATGACTACGGCTACACTATGATGTGAGTCTGCTAAATTCTAAACAGGCCCTTTAAGGTAGAAGTGTGACTTTTCTGATTATGAGCTTGACTATTTTTTTGTTTTTCTTTTTTAATAACTTTGGGTGAATCCTCTGTACACACTTTGGTGAGGTTTTCTCTTCAACAGAGATACTCATACTTACCATAGCATGCTCATGTTCCTGTAATGTCACTGGTGCCAATGGAAATACTAAAAAGTGTTTATATTTATATATATATCACCAGATGGTAGTCGACTGGAGAAGGAATATTGTTCTCATTGTACAGTGAATTGAAATATGTAATTGCAGATCTCAGTCGATGTCGTAGAGTAATGATCTAGTTGGATTTGGTAATTAACAGGGAAATTACGTACTTCTAATGGGTGCTGTATACATCAGAAAAGAAAAAGGAAGACTGATTTTTGTGTTTAGCAAGAAAAGGAACAAATGTGGATTGTGTTAAAAAAAACAGTATATTGGAGGCTAGTTGTGGTTAGAGATGCAGAATTACAGCTGGATGGTTGCCAATATGAATCCCAGAACTAGCAGGGGAGCTTAGAGGGAGTATGTAAAAGGCACCATCTGCCCCACCCGGATAACCACCACCACCACCACTGTGGGCTCATGAGCAAGACCCTTTACCCCCAAATAAACCACGGGCGCTGCACTGCTGTTGCCTACTGCTCCTCTGGGATGGGTTAAATGCAGAGCATACATTTTGTGTATGTTTTTTAAAGTTATATGTCTGACTAATAAAGTAATTTAGTACTCATAAAAATACAGTAACTGTCTATATTAAAGGAGAAATAATGTGTACCGGTATATTCTTATTCCTGCATCCTGTTCCTCATTATCAAAAACAAAAGGCCTCACAATATTTAATTGGGTGCTAATATGTATCAACACATTATTTTCATTACTTTTCCCTGATTCTTTATGTATTTCCCATTGTAACAGTGATTTTGAAGAGGATCTGTTGGAGGAAGATTGGCTGTCTGCTAAAAAGGTAAGAGTCAGCAAAATTCATACGCCAACACATGTTGTTTGCCTTAATTTTATGCTTTGCTGGAAAAAACCTTGTGGTGGTGTCATTCTGAATGGAAAATATACTGTTGATGTTGTTGTTGTGGTTTGCAAATTTAAAGAAAAAAAAAATAGAGCACTGGACATGGAGCAGGTGGCTTCTCCACAGGGGATACTGTTGATGTAAAGCAGGAGGAAGTAAGGTGAAAAGCTCTGTGTTGACCAGCCCAGATTGCTTTCACCACATGGGAATTGAGCATCTTGGTTTGGAGGTGGTCCCCTGCCCCCACATCTAACTCAAAACACTCAAACTAAGGAAATAGGGTGTCCCGGTCAGTTATTGATATCAGATATGGGTTCAATATTAGCAAAAAAAGAGGATTATATTGGCCTACATCTAAAATATAATAAATAACATAATATATTGTTTTTATTGGATTTATTTTATTTTTTCAATAATAGAATATTCTTATGGTTATGTTTTAAAAGTATATAACCCATTGTTTAATAATAAATGGGTCAGTTTTTCTAATACCTACTGTTGCTGACTATTGTTCTCTGTTTGAATAATATCACTTAGTCAAGCCTTTTTTCACTTTCCACCCTTTAAAATAAATAAAGGACATAAGATTTGTGCTGATATCACATCAGAATGATATTGGTATCGGCCAATTCTGAAGGATGCAATATCAGTATCATATCAGAAGTAAAAAAGTTTTATCGGGACGAGGGCTGGGCGATATGAAACAAAACTCATATCTCGATATTTTTTTTAAAAATGTTGATATACGATATACTATGCGTCTCAATAATTTAAATTCAAATAAAGTCATCCCAGAAAGACAATTATGGGTTAAATTTGCTGATACAAAATGCCACACGGGCACATTTATTAACAACAGCTGATTATAATGTGCGACTTTTGGCTTTCTCTCCTCTTAAGGGACAGCATGTGTGAGTGAGTTCTGTAGTGTGGATGTTTAGTGTTAGATCTGGGTTAGGACACAATCAGCAATCCATTTACAGTAACTTCACTTCATGCTGTTCTACTCTTAAAACAGGTATTTTGAAATAAAATAAGCTTTAAAAATATATATATTGATGTAGGGGATATTGTAATTTTCTATTTCGCCAAAATAGAAAACTCCATATATGTTAACTCTCAATGTATCGCCCAGCCCTAATCGGGACACTCCAAAAAGAAATAAACAATCTCACTTTGATGCCGTGTTTCAGAATACCTCCGATGGGTCAGACGAAGAGCTGAATGACGACCTTCTTCAAAGTGATGACGAAGATTTTAACATGACGTAAGAGTATACAATTGCTTTGACCTTAATGTAAAAAAAATTCCCCTCAATCCTCAGAGAACTTTTTTCCTAATAAAATGTTTTTTTTATATTTCAGTGGTCAGGAAATTAGCCTGAACAGCTCATCAACATGTTTGAACCAGCAGAGCAGCTTACAGGAAGCGGGCTACACAGGTGATGCTGTGAACAACGGGTCAGAGGATGTTGGAGCGGAGGGTTACCAGCAAGAGCAGGAAGAGGGATATAGAGATGAATTCAGCCAGGGCGACACAGCAGCGATGCCTGCAAACCAAATGGATCACTTTGGGGTGGCAGCAGACGATGGCTGCCAGGATGAAGTGCTGGACATTGAAATCAATGAGCCTTTAGGTGGTGAATTTCAAGTGAGTTCTCATATTTGCTTACTCAGATATAAAAGCCCCCCTGACACACAATCAAACACACACTCCTGTTCTTTCACACCTCCTTTCTGTCCTCTTCCATTGTATTGAAGCGATAAAGTCTGTTTTCCCGTCTCGGTAAGGTGACAGTCATGATTGAAAATCTATTCAGGGGAAGGAGATGTCGGTCGGCGTTTTATTTGGGCGGGGGAGGATTAGATTCATTATCACTTCATGCCACTAAATTTCTCCATCTTGCTGACAAAGTTTTGTTGACAGCTTGTTTGGCGTGAGGTAACGCTCTGCTGTCGCCTCCAAAATCCCTGTGCCATTGTGACCTTGGCGCTTGTATCTTTAGGGGAGTAAGAAGCTGCTTTGTGTTGTGGAGATGTGCTGCCAATCGGCCTAGGTTAATGTGAGGGGCTTTTATCTCCAGCTTTGGACGTGATCTGATAAAGTCTCATGCAGGTGAAAAGATTATTGACCTTCCTGAGGACACTCCATACAGTTTTCTAATGATTGATGCGAGTTTCTCCTTTTATTCGTTTCCCTTTCCTCTTAGCCCAGGCTAAGAGGATCATAGATAAGACCAGATCCATGTGCAAATGTCTGCTATGGTTCATTTACCATGGTGGATTGTGTTTGGCACCTGACAGAGATATATTGGCCTAGCTCTTTTTCTCCAAACAAAGATAAGATGTTGACCTTCTTCACACATGTGCCTGTCTATTTTGGGTTTTGGTAAATGTCTGTAGTCGTTGGATCTGTGTTTGGATTGCATGTAATAACTTTTACAGGTCACTACACCAGCTGGCCTTGACATTTTGCGCACCATGCTATTCAATAAATATTATGTGGAACAGTTTAACGGATTAAGCTGTTGTGCTCCCTTGGGCCAGCCTGTCTGTCATCGTTGCTGTGAGAGTATCTTTTTTTTTTAGTGTTTTGCATTTATACAGGCAGGGTTAGCAGGTTAATGAAGCATTACACCGAACACCTTTGTGTGACCTACAATCTGACCTTATTTGGTCGTCAGTGTTTGCTGGAGGCTGTTAAATAATACAAACTTCTATGAGTTGGCGTGTGTTTATTCCGAGATGAGTATCTGTGGTTCGAGTGAATCAAAACTGTTGAATGTGTGTAAAATGTGTATAAAAATATGTCAATTTAAAGATAGTCTGAACCTCTGTCACATTTTCTACAAACATTGGTGTATTTACAGCCTGGCCAGTAACGGAGTGATTTGTGAGGAGTCAGTCAGTCAATGATATTTTCACCACCACTGAAGCGCAGAGCAGTGTTTTTATGTTTGCCTGCATTTCTCTATATCATGTTGTACATTTACATCTCATTGAATTTCAAATGCTGTCGGGAATAGTAATGAAGCCTTGCTCCCACTGTTATGTTAATTTGAGTCTGAAAGGGGCGGGGATGCTCTGGTGCCTCCCCCAAAATCCACCCCACAATATTGTTGTTTGTGTGTGTACGTGCACCATTTTTGTCATTTAACATTATTGTCTTTATTTATGTTAAATTAATCCAAGTGGTCATCAACCATCCAAATGTAGTCTAACTTCTTTCCTTTTTCACTCAAAACATTGTCCAACATTGAAAGATGTTTTATTTATTTCCAGCAGATGCACAAAAAAGATGGCTATCCAGTAGCTGTTTGCACTTAATCAATGCCCATATCTCTATTATTATTATTATTATTATTATTATTATTAATAAAGGAAGAAGATTATCAGATGTTCTATGGCAATGAGCATCATGATGGAGATACAGTCCAACAGGAGGCCCCCGGGGACATGATGGGGGAAGAGCAGCATGATGAAGAAAACACAATAGAGGAAGCTCAAATCTGCAACACAGAGGAGGTACATTAAGATCCCCAGCCTCATTGATTGTTGGTTAATTTCTTTCAACGTCTCTTATATCACAACACAGAATTAATTACACTCAAGCCACAGTGGTTGGTTTATTCATAATTATATGGTTTGGTAATTATATTTGCACATTTATCATACTTTATTGTGCCTAAGTAGTTTATATCTAGCCCAAAAATGTAAAAAAAAAATTACAGCTCTAGTCATGGTAACTTCCTTTTTTTTGGATGCCTTTTAATTGTGTTAAACGCTACAATTGCAGAAAGCCCCGGACCCAAATGAGTCCACAGTTACGCTCATAGAACAAATACTAGGTGTTAAGATTGTAGATTTGTATTCACCATTATAAATTTAGTGTTGTGTGTTGACTTAGGTTGAGGCGTTGCCTCAAGAAGAAACCAAAGAGGAATCGGATGAAGAGGACGAGGAGGATGAAGAGTCTGGTCGCACAAGATTCAAATCAGAGAGGAAAGATGGTGTTGTTGTGCGACTGGCTGACGCTGGCAGTAAAAGGAGACATATTCCAGAAACACTCGGTAAACAAACGACAACAATATTTTCCTTGTTGTTGTCAAAGATTTGTATTCATTTTGAAGCTAGTTTTTCAGTCTCAATCGTTTTCTGACAATTTTTTTTAAATTTTTTTTTTTGTTTTTTTTGCACTTCTTTAGAGCTGTCAGAGAAGGCCAAACAAGATTTAAGGGAATTTGAGGAACAAGAACGGCAAAAGAGGGAATACCGTCATGGAGGCCGAGGAAATCGGGGAGGAGGACGAGGAGGCAGAGGAGGAAGAGGAAGAGGAAGCTTTCCTGGGTTTGGAATGCAAGATTACAGAGGAGGAAATAGAGGAAGAATGAACGACAGGGCCCCGTTGATGGGAAACATTGAGATGCAGGTAATCTCTTATTCTGTCTTTCCATTTATCAAGGTTTAAAGGGAGTTTCTGAAAAATTATTAGTTTAAATATGTTGTTTTCTTTGGTAAAGGTAATGGCATATTAAAGCATTTTATCAGGGATTTATTTGACACCATTTTAAAGTTCCACTTATATTTGTGAACAACTTAGTTAATATAATTCCTCTGATCTTTCAAAGGGTCATAAAACAAAATGTTTCATTAATAAAAAACGTAGTTTAAGTATAAGTACACCCGAAAACCACTTTTTTCTACTGAATACATATGATTAGCTACAAAGCAATGTAGTTTATTGTCCAAGTATTTAAATGTAGCGTTTTTAGTTGTAAAAGTGTCAGTGAAAGCCCTCTATGATTTGAACGCCAGATGTTGCAACTAAATTTACTATTGGCTGAGGTTAGATCAGTCACGTCTTTTTGGAACAGTGACGTCACTAACCGTCACTGTTGGCCTTGCCCCTCTTATAATCGATGGGAGGTGGGACTGGGGTTCCTCCTCTCATAGCCCTCAGTGCACATTGATTGACAGCTCTATGCTGAACTGTGCAGGCCTGTGGGGGTGGGGCTTAATGCTGTCCTTCCGCATCAATTTTGAACTATCCTATTTTATTTATGTGTCAACATTTTCATACCTCATGAAAAAAGCTTTGCTACCTATAATTATTTAAATATGATATTACACATTCGTTATGTATGGAAGAATGACAATAAAGTTATTGTAAGTAACAAACAAAAGTACAGTAAGGTTGAACGCAAAAATTAATGATGTTTTTCTCTTGGTTGAACATTGCATCATTCCTGCAGTGCAATATGTTGGGTTTTTACTAATTAGTAATACGTTTGTTAGATGCTAATGGCAAAACATGAGTATGGTCAATGAAACTCAGTGGTACACAGTGGACACCACACACACTCCTGACTGCGTTAATGATTAATGCTGTTTACATGGATGGCGTGATTGGTAATCATTTATTGACCAATTATAAAATAGCTTGTTATAGATGTATTTTATTATTGAATAGTTTCTTCAACATTCTGGTTAAGAAACTCTTGAAGAAAGCTCAGTTATTCTGAAGAAGATACGCTATATACAGATGTACTTGTCTCTCTTGGTACTGAATTGACTTGTTAGTGCATCTTCACATGGCTGCAAGCAACAACATCAGAATTCCAGATCATAACATTACCCTCCAGAAAGTAAATGCGTGTTGACAGGTTGTCTCGGTTTGCATCCTCACCCGTTTCCCAATCTCTTCCCAATTAAACAGCCCACGTTGAGAATGGCTCCTCTTCATCAGCAGCCACTGCAGTCCCAGCAGCACCACTCCTCACGTCTGCGAGGACCTTCTCCTTTCCAGGAGCATGGGCGCGCTCCACAGCCTCTTCAGCCCCTCATCAACCCACACATGTCTCATCGCTCCTCACCAGTACGACTCCAGATGGAGCCGCCTCCAAGAATGATGAACTCTCCGCCACCCAGCTTCCCTCAGCATTACCAGCAGCAGCAGCAGCAGCAGCCACCACAGCCAAAAAACATCCACATTAACCCACACTTCAGAGGCCCTGCATCTTCCTCAGTGCAAGGTACAATAAACCTCTCAGCAGTAGGCCTGGGCAATATATCGAGATTCAAAACGTATTGGGTTTTCTACTTTGATGATATAGAAAATTAAAATATCAACTATATCGATTTTTTTATTATATAGCTTGTTTTTTATTAAAATACTCATTTGAGGAGTTGCTGCTTTCTCTACTTTTCTGAACAGTATGAAAAGCACAGTTAGATGGATTTGTGAGTTCGTTCTAACCCAAACCTTTCCCTGAACAAGCCACACTACAGAGCTCACTCACACATGCTATAGGAGAAAAAGCAAAAGGTGGCACTTATTGTGCAGCTGTTTGTTAATAAATGTACCTGTGTGGCATTTTTCATCAGCAAATTTAACCCAGAAATGTCTTTTTGGTAAGATTTTATCGAGTTAAAAATCCCTCCATATCGCCCAGTCCTACTCAGCAGTGCTTTCATCGTAAATTGTTCCTCTAGAGTCCTTTTTTTTTTTTTTTTTTTGCATTTTCAAGTGCATCTAATTTTGAGGTGCATCTTCCACTTCTACGGAGTCTTACTGAGGTCCACCACATGTGGGAAAAATGTTTGCTGTTTAAGGATTTTTAGAGGCAGCTTATTATAACAAAAATCAATACAATCTCAATAGTATTCAGTTATTTATATGTATTGTTCTTGTGCTTTTGTAATTAAATTTTTTATTAACATGGTTTATATGAATATTTGAATCTTATTTGAAGTGTCTTGCAAAACATGTTGATAGGTCACCTGTTTTTGTGAAGTGATTTAAGATTGTGTGGATTTTTTTTTCCACTTTTAGCTATTAAATATATAGTTAAGTGTCAATTTAATCTCGTTTCATCGCCATTTTGATTGCTTTTTTACCTTTACAATGGGGTTTTCTGCCAGTGCTATTAAGGTTATCTTTGTGAACAACATGTTAGATTTGGATTAAATCTGGATTAAAATATTCTTATTAATTCATTATTTTTGTAGTAAATATGTGCACATTTGATTACCCGAGTTCTAAGGAATGACGTTCATTGAAAGAATGCTAAATTAAAATTTCAAATGGTTTGCGGAAACCTTCATTTGCGATTTTGAAATTGATTGATTTTTTTTAGTTACAATTGTGAGTTATTTCATCAGGTGCCAAAAATCTAAATGCTCAATGTTCAGTTTAAACTTTGGGCAGATGACAAATTGTGCGGCATCTAGAGAAAGGTCAATCCCAGCTCCGTCAGGAATGACTGTTGTACTGCTACACAATAACAATGATGCCCTATTCTATTCTATATTATTTGCATACCTCTCCATCCAAATATCCTATTGTTAATCTTTGAGATGACTAACAGTCCACTCAACAGTTTGATGAGAATAAAACAACAGTATCTGAAGTTATTGATTACAATAGTCAGAGAAATGGTGTTATGTCAAGGGGCAAAGATCAGTTAAGTGTGCAGGAAGGCTCACTGTGCTGTGCTGACTCTTGGTCATTTCAAAAGTTGAATCACAAATTGAAGAGCAGACACTAACCCAGCCAGTCATTGGAGAAAAAGATGCACTCAGTAGAAAACTGTTCCCAATAAACTAGATATGTGGATTTGAGCCAGGCCTGCGGCACACTTCACATGTGCTTTTTACTGCTGTTTCAGAAACAAGTGTTTTCAAATAAAACCATGACTTTGTCAGAAAATTGGCACTTAGATGTTAAAAGTAATGTTTCTGCCCCAGTGTGTCTTTTAATATTTGGGTACGTTCCACCTAGAGATGATCGAATTAGTTTTTTTGTATGAACCAGTAAAGTGGATTTTCCGTTTTTACAATTTTCTTGACTTTCCCGCAATAAGTAACTTAATGCTAAAGTAAAAAAATATATATATATTTCTTAGTACTAAGAGCCTGTAGTATGGTAATGTTTTTTGTTTTTTTTACCATGACCACCCTCTCTGTGCCTACTGCCTCATTTTTTTTCTGCTCCACCCTCCCCCCCCACTCCTACTTTGCTCTACCCCTTCCCCTCCCCCTCCTTGCTCTGTTCTATACCTCTCTCTCTCATTGCAGTGCCCTTGATGCCTCCTGCTCAGAGCCAGCCCAGACATGCTGTGGGTCCTCAGAGGTTCCCCGTGAGTAGCAGCTGCTCCTCTACCTCCCTTTCACCTCACTTTCTCGCTCCTATTACACTATTAGCATCCCGTCTTTGTGAGGGCAGTATCATTGCTTCAATTAGACGGACTGCCCTGACCAAATACCGTTAAAGCATGTCTGTAAACACCGATAGGACTCTGGATGCACTGCTGGAAATGCGTGATAGGGGCCCGAGGCAGAAGACTTTTTAAGGTCGGGGCAGCAGTGGCGGGACTTACTTTACAGCTTTCCACGGATAGGCTACAGCTCCGAGTAGCCGACTTGGCACATAATGGAATTTTGAGACCCGCTAGTCTGCCGGTTAAAATTCACCTTTCACAAGTTTGTGTCCCAAATGCACAGAGATTTTTTTTAGAACTTATCTAAATTAGTTAAACATGGCAGTGAATTTATGCAGCTCGGTCGAGTGTTTAGCATTTTTTGAGCTTTTAGTACTAAATTTCATGAGAAAAGGGTCTTGAATCTATGATTTGGTGTAGCAAAACAGCATTTATGCAGTTGATGGCTAAAATCTCTCCTATGTAGTTAGTGTATGTATGCAATCACTTGCCAGAGAGACTGTTTTTCATAAGGGGTTTCTCCTGATTGGTGAAGCTCAGGCATCAGGTGTTGCAAGTACTGATTGACATCTTCCTCTAAGTACATTTCCTATGGATTTATGCAAATTACCCCATTTAAAATAGCTGCATCCAATTGTATTTATATGGAATTTCAAATGTTCCAAATCTGCCAGACTTTTTGAACAGGAGGCAGTTTTTGTCAATAGTGTGTTTATATTTAGTATTTGACCGACTTTAAGGTTCACCGTATTCCTGCTTCCCTCAGGTTTGGTAAAAAAATGGTTAAAAAAAGCAGAAGCTCACACTAGACAGTAGAAGGTGGGGAGAGAACAGTGTGGAGACGACTGAGCTGATGAGCAGCATAGTGTTGGATTCCCCAGCTGTCAATTGCATTTAGGCTGCTGCTGCCAAGGACACAATTTGAAATGCAGGTGACATACCAGCCGGCAACATTCCCATTTATCAGTGGGCACCTGATTACTTGTGATTATCATACATTATCATCCCATCAAATTTAATTGTTAAAAGGCCAGGCAAATAGAGGGTCATTGCCCTGCAGTATTACTGCATTCAATTCTTTGCTGGCTAAGAATCCTTACTTCCATTTGAAGCCATTAATGAAATAATTAATTTCATTCACATGATTTATTTAGTTTAATTATCTTGGTCTCAACAAAATGAATGACCTTAAATTATATGTGAATATGAAAAATTCTTTATAGATTTGCTGAACTAACAACTATCAAATATACCAAATCAGAGCTTACCTAGTTTTCTTATAAAGAGCAATGAAGAGAAAAACAAAAAATGTAAGCTTGGACAAATTTGTGTAAACGTGCTTTGCTATTTATATTGTACTTTAAAATTTTATTTGAAATAAATTAGGGCTTGGTCAAATTGATTAATCTATCAATTTGAACTGATTAATGGACTTAGTATATTAGAGAAATCACACTTTTTGCAGTATTTATGCTTCTTGATCTTATTCCATAACTCACAGATTTATGTGACCCTAAAATCCTTTTAACTGTGCAAATGATACGAGAATCTAACAATAGGTACGAGACCTAATATAATATATGTATATAAATATGAAAATGTAAGGGGCCTAATAAGCAACATTGACAAAATAAACCCAACCACTGTGCTGAATTGTTCAACAATCCCAAGTTCAACAATAAGAAATGAAATTTCACATTTAACTTAAAAAGAAAAGCACAAACACTTTAAAGGAAGAAAAGAAAGGTACAAGCATCAATATTATCAAGCCAAAAAATATCAAATTAACATTACACAAAATAACGTAATTTTTTAAAGTAATCATTGTTTTCGATTTCTTAGTGTTTTATCAATATTTATGCAAAAATGTCTTTATTTTTACGAGAGATTTTTTTCAAATTTGTCATTTATTAACATATGAACCATTATGTTGTAAGACGTTTAAAATTACAAAGCTTACATGTGGTTTTATGCCTCAGAGCCAAATACAGCTGGACCGACCCGGTTAAATGCACTCGTTACTGAGGCGGACCAAGCAGAAACTCGTCCATTCATTCAGGGTCGCGTTTGTTTTATATACAATTTCATATACAAACTTAATTTAAGGGCATTATTGTTTTAAAAAGAAATTCAATTTTTGCAAAGAAAATAAACCTAACTTGTCGGCACTGTGCGTTGACTTGTCCGCAGCTTTTGATGGATGCTTTCTGTTGGGGTACTAGTAAAGCTAACACTGCTAAAGCTAACGCTGCATGGCAATGAACACATCGCACAGTGCTGTTTGCAGTGTGTTGTGGACACACACGTTAGACACCTTTGGTCTTTTTTATTTCGGTAAACTTCTATCGCCAGTTTGGCCACGCTCAGATGACTGCCCCATGCTTTTTTTTAGGGGTAACCATGGCAACAGTTCAATAGCGGAAGTAAGGGCAGCTTCAAAAAATCAGTCCGGGTGTAACACAGCGACAATGAGACACCCAGTGGCTCTGGTAGCACTAATTAATTGAGGCATCGACTAATTTTCTTAATTTTGTTTTGTTAGTTTAATCGACAAATCATTTCAGGCCCAAAAAAATAAACTAAACTTTGTAACGAGTGAATATTTTTAAATGTAAACAGCACAAATTAACACAAAATCCCTCAGTATCACGGTCCTGTAAATTAAATTTAATAAACTTTTGCAACATGTGAACATTCAGTTCGTCTTCCTCCTAATCAACTCAGATCACTGAAAGAGCGACCAAGGAATCACTTGTATGTTAAGCAGCCCACAGACTGTTTATCAGGGATTAGAAGTGAGAGGTTGAGTTATTTGAGAGGTATTATATGGTCACCTGAGTCCTCATTGTGCAAAGCATCCTGCCTGACCTTTTAGAGCAGGATGATAGTGCCTTGATTCTGATTCTCTCTCTTTGTAATACCCTCTGATTAACTTTATGTTAAGCAACTTTTCAGGACCCTGACCCCGAAGCATTGTAACACCCCTTCACTGAATACCTCCACGCAGCTGTGGAATAAAGGTGGATTAAGCCTTGATAGCATCTTAAGTAATTTACAATAGGCTCGGAGGAGGCGAGTTGCCCATTTGTGGAAGTGCCACGTGTTGAATAGCAGGTTAATTTTTGAACAGAGATGGATGCCTAAGAGAATAAAGGAGATGGTTATGAGGGGATTGCAAGTCCTGTGGTGGGATTAAATGGTTCTCTATCTCGTTTTCCTTGAAGGACAGATTGGATGTATTGTGCATGCAATGAGGAGAGAGCTGTCGAACATGCAAAGTGGTGGAAACAATGATGAGGGCACTTATTCTCTTTTAAAATACCCAGGTTTTTTCTTTTCGCGCAAAGGGCTTTTAGAAGGTTTATAAACAAAGCTCCAAGTAGATAATGCGTTTTCTTGTGCAAATTCATGCAGAAAGGCTTTTTGGTATTGGCATGCATACTGATATTTACAAGCCTGGATTTTGCAACTTTTGAATGACCGCAGCTCATTTAGAGCTGCATGTCTAATGCCCCGTCCCACAAATTCTTTTTTTTCATTTGTTCAATATGTGTCGTATGATTGGATTTCCACAAATGCCGGGATTTAGGCATTTTTGTCTCTTTCCAGGGACATGGAGACTTTGAACAGCACATGTCTGGCAATTTTGGTCAGCCCCAACGGTCTCATCACATGGAGCCCTTCAGGAGCCAGCTACCTCAAGGCCCCCAGGACAGAGAGCCCCTATTTAGGGGGGGTGGGTTTATTTATTTATTTTTCAATCACTAGTCTTAAACATACAGAGTATGCTGCTAGTTTTCTGATGCCACACTATTTTACATACATTATGTTTAATGCATGATTTATATACATTAATATGTGTATGTCCTCACACATAAACACACACCTACATACACAATAGATCTTAATCTACCCTTTAAACAGCATTAAACTGACAGACTTTGTATGATTAATTAATTGGATAATCCAGATTTGCCACCATGTTGTTTACCTTTTTATTTTTGATAAAGTTGTCTGTTACATCCCAGGATTCACCACTGTAATTTCAGGGAGGGAGCCACTTGAGTAAATTGGTTCTCTAGGAAAACGTCTGACATCTCCATTTTGTTGGTGTTGCCTCCAGATTGCCTGGATTCCTCCCGGTTTGCAGGGCAGTCCATGTTTGATCACCAGGGCCCCAGTGCTCTAATGAGCAGCAGTAATAACCTCCACCAGCAGCTCTCTAACCAGAGTCACATGGGCTTCGGTCCACCAGGACCAGGCTTTAACCAGCCCGCTCAAAGACAACTCGGAATCTTTGCCAGAGAGCCCCCAAGATCCAGCCTCTCTCACCACCAAAGTCATCAGGGGATGATGAACCTGAATCAGCAAGGTGGCCCCCCCGCCCAGCCCAGGACTTTCATGGGCCCTCGTCAGCCATTTGGCCAGCAGGGAAACCTTTTCCCTCCTCCCCAGGTTCAGTTTGGGATGCAGGTACAACAACTAAGGGTAGGACACTTTTCAGATTAGGTTTCATCTTTGTTCTTTTGAATTTTCAGTTTCCCCTTGTCATTTTCAGATTTGCAAATATTTGTAATTTAATCACATGTGGCATATTAGTATTTTCTCCACTGCCATAGACAAGAGCTCCCTCTAGTGATGATGGGTCACAAATGGAATGTTATGACAAAGTCAAACTTGTTTATGCGGAAATAATTTGTAAAAACGTTAAGAAAACCAGTTTAAGTGATGTTACAGATTTAAAATATTCTTTTTCTTCTTTCGTTGAAAGGGCTTAATGCATGGCCTTCCCGTCTCACAGCTTCCACATCACAACCCACTGTCATCACATCAGCCCATGAACACGCCGCAGCAACACCATAGGCAGGAGTTACCCCATCATAATCATCAGCAACAGCAAAATCTCAGCGAGCCTCACCCCATGATGCATCATGGCCAGAATCCTTTCCATCAACAGCAGGCGCATGGTAGCCCCAGGCAGATGACTCCCCGCCTTCAGAGCCCCCAACAGAGAAACATGTCCAACAGGCAGCGGATGGTGAGAAATTAACATATGATCTCATTTCATTTCTGCATTAAATGCTAGTTTCAACTCAATCACTGTGTCAATCTAATTAGTTTACATCTTTAACCCCTGAATATTTCCTTCAATTGGCATCATTTAGCACAAAATAAAAATGAATACATGATGTATAAAATGTGATGATGTTCAATGTGTGTTTCCTGCAGAACACGCCCATCTCCAAGCAAATGCAGCAGCGCAACAGCAATCTGCGGGAGCTTCCCATAGCACCTGGCAACGCAGGCGGTGCTCGCCCTGCCACCAGCCAAGCCTCCACCAACATCAGACCAGTTGCCAAGGCAACGCAGGTGGCGCGTCCTGGGCAAAATCCTCAATGGAGGTCCAACGTTGGCCGAGGCCAAGCCACCACGAGGACTGAATCACAGCCTGGAACAGGTGGTGGGACGGCGGCAGGACGCGAAATTCTAAGATCGCTGTCGAGTGAGAATCCTCAGGTGGGCATTTCATAACAATTTTTTATAGCTAAGGAAAACAAAAACTGGACGTTCAAAATGTGTTTCTTGGATTGAGCAATCAAGCATAAATTCTGAGTGCAATTCAAAATGATGCACTGATCACATTGAGCTTCGATCTGGAAAACACAACACCACAACTAAATCAACATAAAATTGGGACTATTCTGCTTGAGTGAAAAGTGATGCAACCAATGAAGGGCTTCTCTGTGCTGCCTTGTCAACAACAGGCCTCAAACACAGCTAACACTCCCACCCAGTGGGGAAAAATCCTAAACACGACAGGACACAGTGTGAAGTGATTGGATTTTAGAAGGAGACCAAATTGCAAAGTAAAGGATTACTTGGAAGCAATTTTCCAACAAACAAAAAAAGGCAATGTGAATAGCTATATACTAAGTGATACTACATTACCCTGGTTTAGTAGGTCTGCTAGTTAAAGGCAAGGCAAGGACAATATATTTGTATGACATATGATACTCAATGCAATTCACTATGCTTGAGAGAGAGAAAGTGGAAAATTAACAAATTAAATCAATAAAAATATGGGGTTTTATAAAGTTTATTTTCAGTTCAAAATGCTAATCTTAGTAATGATAATGGAAATGATCTTGATTAGAACATTATCTGAAAATACAAAGGTCAGTCTTGGTCCCACGCCAGAAATGATAAAAACCTATAGAAATAAATTCATTCAGAAGGCACTAAATACTGTTTCATTCCACTTATTTACAACAAGATTTTTTAAAAAATATGTGTCAAATGTATCAATTCCATTATTATGCTCGATAGTATTTTTTTCATGGAATTCTGAGCAAAATGTTGTAGTCGGACAAAGGGTTACTTGGATTCAGAAATAAGAGAAAGGGGGTACCTTGGCTAAAAGGTGCACCTTACTATCTCTTAGAAAAATCACTTATGGTAATTTGACAGTCAGTTGATTTCTCCTAATCTGCAGTTTGAGATATTCAGTTTTTTGTCCAACAATAAAGATACTTCATGTGGATAATAATGTCTGTTTTCGCATCCATCAGTTGTTTTTGTTTTTTTACTGACATATTTGACCTAATCCACTATTTTCCGCATGTCTTTTCTGCAGCAGGATCCCGATGAAGATGAGGAGACTCGGCAGTATCGCCTGAAGATCGAGGAGCAGAAGCGTCTGCGAGAGGAGATCCTGAAGAAGAAGGAGATGCGACGGCAGATGCAGGCCGGTGTCAGAAAGAAGGAGCTGATAGAAAGACTGAATTCCCAGACAAACAATGCAAACCAGTTCCCGTCGAAAGCCCTGCCCACAGAAGCAAACATCCCACAAACTGTTCAGGCGACGCCTCCTCCACAGCAACCGCTAAAACCTCAACAACAGCCACTGCAGCAAAGACAGTTCCCTCAAAGAACACAGCAACAATTAAATCACACAATGCAGAACCCTAATCAAGGCAACAACAAACTGCTCACCAATCCAGTTCAGATGCTAAGCACACGCGCTAATGTCAAATCACGCCTGCAGATGGGACAAGGCGTTGTCCCGCAACACAACACATCAAATCAGCAGATGACACAACCCCAACAGAATCCAAACCAGCAGAACATGAACACAATCGGTGCTCCCATCCCAACACTCACGATTCCCCAACACAACATACCAGTTCATCCTCCAGATGGTCTCGCCCAAGGACTCAAGGCTGGGGCTAAAAGAACTGTGATGCAGAGGGCCAAAAACCTCTCATTCGAAGGACAGCAGGTGCCACAAAAAGTCAGAGTCGTCAAACTTTCAGGAGCGGTGAGCACAGACATTTAATTTTAATCCCACAATTCTTTTGACATTTATTTGATCCTTTTGAACTGATTTTAGACCTCAAGGGAAACTGCATAGTTTGGTTCAGAAATGCCAAGTATTGCTCCTCACTGTCTGTTTCACAGCATAAAAGAAATCTAACCTATGAGAGTGACACTGTGATGTCTGTGTCATTTTGGCAAAATTGATCTGTAAAGAGTTTCGGCTCTTAAGCATCTGAAACTGGTATTTAAGCCCCATGTCTTTACCTACATCTTACCTTTAGAACGCATAGATATATTGAAGAGGACAGTGTGACATTTATCTCTTCAGTTGGGGACAAACCATCTTTACTTTTAAAGGTTGATGCCCACTTTTCAGAGCAGAGGGATTTTCTCTTAGCTGGGCAACAATGGATCAACGGTGACTACAGCGATTTCCAAAATTGCACCACTGCGGGCGGATTCCAACAGGCTCGATATGTTACTGCGGTGGCCTTAATTTCCCATTATTCTTCATTGAAAAACCACAAAGACATGCATGTTGAACATTGATATGCGTTGGTGGGATGTGATGGTATTAGAAATAAGCTGCTTTCCGACGACATCCCAGAGGATAAAGCCACTGCGCCAAAACCAGGGGCTGGCAGTGGCTGCAGATGAAGATAACTGGCTGTCAGTGCGTTAATGGAAACCTGTGCAATGCTACTGTATCTGAAGTGCTGCATCTTAGATGGGAGAAAGAAGAAGAGGAAGTGCATGTGAAGTGGAAAAAAAGACATATAGGCAGAAGAAGCTCTCGACCGTATTGTCCTGTCATCATCAGAGGTTGACGATGTTATCATTCTCCTTACTTTTTGGTGTCTGTTTTCCTCTATCTCATCCCTGTGATGCTGCCCATCTCTCAGGTGTAAGGACAACAAAAGATGCCATTCCCAAACCCATTGTAATTAATCTTTCCTGGGATGGACAGGGAGGGGGGGCATAATACCTGTGTAAGAAAGTTGCCACTTTAGAGGCTTTGGATTTGTATAGCTTAGGCACAGAGATAAGAGGCACATTATATTTTCATCAGGGATAATACAAAGCAACACAGAACACAAAAGCTTTGGAGGAGGGGGTGTGGAAAAGGGGGATGGGGTACACATTTAACCACCGTCGTTCCCGGGTAATGCAGCTTACCATTTGATGGGTGCAATCAGGAGCTGTGATTTCTATAGGAGGGATTAATCCATTTACTCTCAGCTGGGGACAGGTCAGAGATATCGCCTCCTTTCTTCTCCCGTATTGATCTGTCACATCTTTCTGCAGAGTCGGGAAAGAAACGACCTTCAATTCCTCCCCGCGTGTCAACAGACTCGTGCTGTGACTTTATTTGATAATGAGACCATCACCTTGTTGGATTGATCTTTAGTTTCCAACACCTGCTTTTTAACAATCAAGCTGCAGCGCTGGCAGGTCGTTTTAGAGATATGGGTTCGTGTTTTGTCCCAGGTGTCTTTAAATAGAAGTCCTAAATGACAACCAGAGACGCGTCCAGGGTGTGGTGTCTACAGTAGATACAAAGATATTCTCAAATAAAGGTGTTAGAAAAAATCGATACGGTAATATATCGAGATGTTTCATCGCACGATTATCGTATTGATCCCAAAAAAAACGTCCTTGTTGATTTTTTTAATCTTGTTTTTTAACGAAAAAGCAATTTAATTGCACAAAAACACCCGGTCACTAGGTGTCAGTGAACCACATCAGACTTCGTTAAACTACCTCACTCCTCAATGTATTTTAACTGGAAGTTGATTTATTTTTATAGATGTATATGGTTACTTTTTTTAATGAATTTAAAAACTTAACAGAATCAGAATCAGTGGAAGCAAAAGTAAAACGTTTTTGAAAAATGTAATTATACAGTTTGAGAAACATATCACTTGTTTTTTATATTGGTACTTGAATGAATTACAGTTAGTTATGATTTACTTGTTCACACAAGCTTTAAAAAAAAAATAATAATAAATAAAATAAATAGTATTTTCTACCATTATTGATGTCGCGATGTATTGCAATATACAACGCATTGTTTGGTATCGGGATATATTGTATCGTGTCATGCAAATCGTGAATCGTATCATATTGTCTCATTCATGGCAATGCACACCCCTATTCTCAAACATTTGAATGTGAGGTGAAGCTAGTGTTGAGTAAATAAGACGTTGAGTCGGTGCTAAATAATTGTTTTTTGTCGATCTTCTTCTAGACTGGAATAAACCCTGAAGCCACCACTGTACCAATAGAGCAGCAGGGAACGTGGCCTGCACCGCTGTTCAACCACGACGCCCAAAGGACGGTTACCATGGTGGAACAACCACAGGCGGAACAGGGCGGAGCACCACAAGCTAACCGAGCAGACAACCCACCGCAAAACAGGGTAACCACATCATCCAAACACATCCAAAAAGCCTCTGCTCAACGTGTCATCAGCTGGTGGCAGTGAGCGCGAGAGACAGGGTTTGTGAGGTGCCGCATGAGGTCCCCGGCCTCTGTGTCCACCTGTCACTACCAGGCTACTGTCACATGCACTAAACTCACCCATCTCTCTCCTATGGCTGCTTTCCCTTCATGCTCTCCCACCTCCAAATCATATATTCAAGCTTCCTCCTCTCATCTCCCCTCTTCCTCTTCCTTGCTCATATGAAGATATGACATGCATCATGCATCACACTCTGACGTTGATGTTCTTATGTAGAAAATATGATGAGTCAATCTAGCAGCACAAAGCAGTTTTAGATTTACCTTTGAGCTGACAAACCTCTCCACACAGCTGAGCACCCCAGTAGGTCCAGCTTTACTCTGTACTCTCACTACTGCTGTTGTCTTCAGCTTTGTTTTTTTTTTTCTCATGTGGTCAGAGTTTCTCACCTCCGGCAATTTTTTGTAGGTTGTCATGCCAAGCAGAGGCCGGGGAAGAGGCGGCAGCCAGGCGGGGAGGGGGCGTCCCATGGCCACCAGGCAGGGCCAAAGAAGTGTCGAGAGCGAGAGATGCACAGTGTCCATAGAGGGTCTTTCCTCAT